>NC_092214.1:29153321-29213123 GCF_043381705.1 Parasteatoda tepidariorum | reverse complement strand
GCACTGGGTTGCCATGTATATATATATATATATATATATATATATATATATATATAGCAAAATATACTTAATGGGGGTCTCAAGTTAATATTTAACTAAGAAAAAAGTTAAACCACTTTCAATATCTGACCAGTCAGTATTGAGAAAGTCGGATATAAAACGCAAAAACCTATTTAATTACCAGTTGATACTTGTAGGCGTTTCTAATAATCGGCAATCATCTCCCTTATTTAAAACAAGCAGGTTTTGATGTTTGTAATCTCACCCTCCTTGCTTGTATTTTGTCATACTTCGCAAGCATTTTTGAAACTTTCCTTGCTTAATTATTATTAACGTGCATATTTTTAGCTTCGTTATTGAAAAGTATTGCAAAATAATACAAGCATTCTAAAATTATAACTGTATTATAGATATTAAGTGGGATGATTACGAATATTCTGCGAAACTGGCTTGTTTTCAAGAAATGCTCAATCTAATATTAAAAACTCAAAATTATTACTTAAAGTTCTAATTGATTTTAGTATCGTGAACTGATGCTTCCAAAATCACTAAAATAGCACATTCTTCACCAAAATCCTTCAAATATAAATGAGACATATTTGCTGTGCAGAACATGTCATTAAAAAATTAAAATGGGCATGTAAATTTATTTAAAATAAATTTTCGCACGAAATTTAAATGCAAACTTAAAATTCATATTTCTTTTACATATGAAACATTTTCATAGTTTTTTTCATAAGACAGTTTCATAAAAATTGTACTTAAATAGTATAAATATTCCTTTTTCTTTCACAAGGAATTTTTTTTTAAAAAAATCCAAATTAACAATTCTTTTATATGAATTTTTTAAAAAAATCGCGATTCCTAGGACTTTCCTATGGAAATTTTTATAAAAACATCTCACTGTAAAAAAAAATTGAGAATTCATAGTTCTTTCGAAAAAAATATTTATAAGAAATCGTTTTACTTACGCTCGAACTTCTGGCACATCCCCTCTTTCAGAGCAGAGTAGGAACTTTTTTTCAAACACACTTAAAGGACATTCACGTTGTTCTGATTCGAGAGCTGTAATTTCATCAATATCTAGCTGATTATTCCCCAGAAAATTTTTGATTGTACCTACATCGTTATTTTTTGGTTTATTCTTGGGAGTGCCATCTAAAAAGAAACATTTCACTTTTTAGTAGGAAGTAACAATAAAAATATATCTCAACAGTGAGAGAAATTGGGCGAATAGTTTCTGAGCAATAGAATTTCCAACAGCAGTACTTACAAAATTTCATTTCTCAAGAACTATTCAAATTATTCCGTTCAAATATTGAATTTTATTAGTTCAAAATACGCAGTTTAAAATTATGTAAATGTCTGGACATCTCACAATTCAAATATTTTCGACCATTATCAATTAAATAATAAACAGTAATAAACGAATAAAAATATAATTTTTTACTTTGAGTTTCCTAGTTTTACAAGGTAATGCACATTATCTGTTATAATTTTCACACTTATTAAAGTATCGAAGTCAAACTTTCAAAAATCAAGAAAATATAACTACCTCAAACATAACAACCATTTTCCCAAATGACAGTCGTAATGCGAAGCTGTAAACGATACAAAATTTTCTCCTTAAGACGGTAACTCACCTTCTGATATTTCATCCCATTTTTTACAAAAGAATTTTTTTTAGAATTGTCAAAATCATCAGAGGATTAGCAAAAAACCATATTTCAAGATGAACAGAACGAAAATTCCTTTGGATTCATGTCTGATAAATAAAGTGGACATTTCTGTGTTTTCAGAAAGCAATGAAAAGGTTTCTTAGAACATTCATGCGTGTTTTTGTCTCTTTGATATGAACCAGAGTCATGCTGCTGGTCCATTTTTTGTTTTCAAAAATTTTTGTGAACGACGAAGCAAAACATGTTCCAAAAATAAATTTCCGATATGTTTGTTATCTAGTTTCACCCCTTGATCAATAAAAACAAGAGGTGTTTTCCCACTGGCACATATATTTCAGCCCATACAGTGGGGTCGTTGACATCGGTTAATAATATAAAATGTCCAAGAGGCATTTTCTGACCATACTTTATCATAATGGCTATTGTGAACTTGTTCAATCAAGAACAGTTTCTCATTTATGAAAAGAAATTTCTGCAGCCATCTGAGAAGTTTTGAACACCTTTCAAGTCTTGAAAGTTCGTCTTCGACTTTTAACTTCTGAATTTAAATTGGAATTTTGCAATTAAACCAGCATTTTCTTGGTTGATTTTTTATCTTTTTAGCAACTTTTCTCCTCTTTAGCAACTCAAGCTTTACTTTAGGAACCTCCCGACCTCTTGCAATCGTGGCTAAAGAATTAAAATTTTTTGACTTTGTTAGAGAGCTTCTATTTAGACACTTTCAACAGACGAACAATTTTACTTTGTCTTTTTCCTTATCTATATGAAGCAAGAAAAGCAGAACTTCTGTAAATCATAGTGGATAACACAGAAAATGTTCATATAAATGTTTATTTCTCACCACCCTTACAATCGTGTTCAAAAAGTTTTCGATATTCTCAGAAAAATCCAAACCATTCTCTTACATAAATTAATGGGATCATACTTTGCAGATTACAACCCCTTTTCATGTTTTGAGGATCAAGAAATAAGTATATTTATTCAGAGAAAGTTTGTTTGTAATGCCTGATTTCGTAACATTAAATATTGTTTATGCCTTTTAAGTAGCATACTAAAGATAAGTCTCTCAACTCATTAAGATTTTATTTAAGTGCGTCAAACGTTATTGAGGTATTTTTTACGCATTAAGACGATACGATCTCTAATTATTAAATTACAAGTCTTACAAGTAGTAGTTATTCTAAATTCAAAAAAAAAACACTCATTTAATGAAGGTATATAGTTTAACTACTTTCAATCACAAAATTCTCGAGGGAAAAAAACTTTTGGGTATTAAACAAATGCATTCGACGCATGCACAAACGTTAGAATATAATTTAATACAATCCTTAAATTTATTATTTAATTAAATAATAATTAAATAATTTATCACTGTATTGCGAATTATTTATTTTACTAAGTAAGATGTGAAGTAAACAAAAATAAAGCTTATGTGGAGTTATGTTTTACTCAAAAGAAATGTTTGCTAAATTTTGATGTAACATAAAAATTTAATTAAAGACATTTATTAATTCCTTAAAAGAATAATGTCTTAAAATTGGTGCATTGTTAACATCAAAGCATATTAAAGAAAATATGTGTAATGGGTGTAATTACTAAGTAGGATGTGAAGTAAACAAAAATAAAGCTTATACGGAGTTTTGTTTTACTCAAAATAAATTTTTGCCGAGCTTTGATTTAACATGAAAACTTAATTAAAGACATTTATTAATTCTCCAAAGGAATAATATTTCAAAATAAGTGCTTTTTTAATGTCAAGGCATATTACAGCAAATATGTGTAATGGATGCAACATCAATATAAATGACTACTGATCGTAACTTCAGAGATATTTTAAATTATACAAGATGTTCTATAATGACCATCTCTGTTATATAAATTTGACGCCATGTGGCTGAGCGGTAGCGCTTCGCGCTGTCGTGCCACAGGTCCCTGGTTCGATTCTTGGGCCGGGCAAGCCTTTCCTCCCTTCAGTAGGTCGATAGATTGAGTACTAAGCATGCTTGGGGGCTAAACACTGAGGGTTCCGCGTTGGGCTGACCACCCAACAGGAACATCTGCTCTTCACCTCAGAGCCCAAAGGTTAAGAAAACTGAGATGAGCACAGTAGGCCTTGGCCCTCTATGGGCTGTCACGCCACTGAGTTTAGTTTAGTTATATATATTTAGAATTCTAGTCAGAAATGAAGTATAAAAGGTATACCTACTATTGATCGTAAATTAGTATTTAAGAGAGTAGAGGTATTTCAAATTATGCAGGGTGTCCTATAGTAACCATCCTTGTTATATTGGACAAAAAAATCATATCAAAAAACTCATGGACAAAAATATTAGCGCACCAAGGAGGAGGAGTTAAAATGAAACGAAATTTTACATACGTAATGACTACTTTGATATGAGTAAATGATTAGAAAATCAAAGGAAAACGATAATCTTTGATTTTCTAATCATTTACTTATATCAAAGTAGTCATTACGTATGTAAAATTTCGTTTCATTTTGACGACTCCTTCTTGGTGCGCAAATTTTTTTGTCCATGTGTGTATTTAGAACTATAGTCGAAAATGAAGTACAAAAAGTATACACACTTTTGATCTCAAATTATTATTTAAGTGATTAGAGATTTTTCAAATTATACATAGTGTTTTGTAATGACCATTCTTGTTATATATATATCTAGAATTCTAATCAAAAATGTGAAGTACAAAAATATACGCACTATTAATCGCAAATTAATACTTAAGAGAGGAGAAAAAACTCTATCGAAATCTAAAGAAGGTGAGACTGAACATATGAAAACTTGTTGATTGTCAAGAGAAAGCAGAAGAAGGCTGAAAGACAATTATTAGAAACTACTCCAAGTTTTACAAAGTGATCAAACAGGTTTATGTTTTCATACCACCTTCTTGGTGATTTGGCGAATTTAAATTACGTTTTTGTTTGCTCTTTGCTTAAATATTAATTTGTGCTCCCTAGCCAATTATTTTTTTAAAACTTTATTTTCGACAAGAATTCCGAAAATATATCTTAAAAAAGGTCGTAATGAATATACTGCATAATCCAATAAATCTAATAAAATAATTTTGAAAACAGTTTAGACACTAAAATTTACATTGAAACTAAATTCAAATTTACATTCAATTGAAAACAGTATAACAATCTGAATATGCATTAAATAATGTTAAAAATCATTCGTTATTTTTTTTAAACAGTATCTTAGTTTGTTTATTTATTTTTAAGAGAGAAACGTAATTTTAACGAATCAATTAAGATGCATTTATAAAATACAGTTAGCGAAATATTTTTAGGTTGCTTCATTTAATCCTTTTACTTTGCCTATAAATACTTTCTAGTTTAAAATGTTGATGATAATAAAGATATTCTTTCTTGCTTCAACTGGATTTTCAAGATATTTGAAGAGAATGAAAGTTAGCATTTTTGCATTACCCAGCCGTAGTACTAAACTAAAAACTCAGCGGCGCGACAGCCCATGTTCATATGGCCAAGGCCTACTGTGCCCATCTCAGTTTTCTTGACCTTGGGCTCTGGTGTGCAGGAGCAGGTGGTCAGCCGAACGCGGAACCCCCAGTGTTTAGTTCCCAAGCATGCTTGGTACTCATTTATCGACCCACAGGAGGGATGAAAGGCTAAGTCAACCTTGCCCGGCCCCAGGATCGAACCCCGCCGTAGTACCATCTACAAATTTTCCTTATCAGGTACAAAATGAATCGTAAAGCGCATTAATTTAAGAAAATTGCTTATAATTTTACGCATAGTACACTGAATCTGACAGGAAAGCAAATGGTTTTTCCATAAGTTGGCAAGAATTCGGTATTAGTTTTTTTGTATTTAAATAATTATTTTCAGAAAATTTTCATATACTGGTCAAAATGAAAACAAAATTTTTCACCCATTCATCTATCATAATCTATATGTACAAAAAAAGGGTGATTAGGGAGTCTCATTATCATTATCATTAAAAACTTCATTATCATGTAAAAAAATTAAATATTTAATTGTAAGCTTGTCATTGTTCTCTCACATTAATAAATTCTTCACTTGAATTTTTCAATGTATGGAAATGTTTCAAATGAGTAAATTGATTTAAGAATTAAAAACGTTTATTTTTTACAAGGCTGGCAACTCTCCAAGGAGAAATAAAAACAATTTTTGAGCGTTGAGTTCTATAAACATCTAAACTAACTGTTGTTCACCAAAAGATTAATTTAATGCTCTTTTTAATTATAAAGGTTAAAAAAATTTTAGTCAAATCCTTTCTCCATACCAGAATTATTTAAATTTCTATATTTCATATTTTTTCTCAGGTTTTTAGAAATATGAATAATCTAATAGCAGTATGTTCCTAAAGTGCTTTTTTTTAAAATGGTTTAAATATTTTTGAAAAAAAAAGCATCAAACTTGTTTTATGTTTTTTTCCATTATTGTTTTAAGTTTCAATATAATTTTATGTGATTTATCAGAAATATAGATGTTGTACAAAAAATAAAATAATAATATTAATAATAAATAATGATAATCCAGTTATTTTGCTCTCGTCGTAAAATGCACATAGATCTTAGCTTGATGGCAAACGAGATTCCTTTCTAAAACAGTTTAACGTCCGCAATACGTAAATTATAGCATGGCATATTTAAAAATTAAAAAAAAGAAGAGATATTTAGGAACTACATGTAGCAAACAACATTAATATCATTATTAAGTCATGTGTTTCTGTAAAACATTTAATCCTTTCTGAAAATTTCGTAACTCCTCAACTCCTTATTTAAGTAATTTGTGATGAAAGGAATCAAACCATCACTAAAAAATACTAAAAGTTAAAGCCCAGTTATTTCCTACTATTTTCTACATGTGATTAATATACCCCTTAAGTATATATTCCTAAATAAGTATCCTAAAACATTAAGCTACAAAAAATTTCGCATACGGAGGAAAACATTTTGGTAAAATTACCGTACTCTACGATAATAGCATTTCTGTGGAAGAAAAATTAAATAATTCTAATTAACAAAATCAAAATATACGGTATTCAAACCATTCATTTTGTAACTTTTCCAGTCGTATGGTAACGGTTTACCAAAAAATCTGGTTTTCAAAAGTTTAGTTCTTATTAACACACATTTAGTAAAAAACACAAAACTGGAAAGTAAATTGAACAGAATGAATGGTTTTTTATGCCATGCTCTATGGTATCATGATAAAATTATCAAATCACACTCACATTACACACAACGTGCAAAGTATACACTCGACTGCTAAAGGCAACACAGGAGCTACCAAGACCATGAACTTAATACAGCTCTCACGATTAGCACTAAACAAAGTACAGTGATCTTAATACAGCTCTCCCGGCTTCTCACAAAACATCACTGAATCAACTAGTGATATCCGTTCATCGAATTCTATTACAGAGATAATTCTAGTGGGGGAGTACTGTAGTGTATCTACCACTAAAAAAATATAATTCCAATTCACTAGTATATAAGACATGTTAACTCGATTTTATGGAGGGGTACCTTTTCATAGATGAAGGTAGACATTGTCGTTAACAATTCTCCCCACATTTACACAATTTTATCACATATTATAAAACCATATTTTATGGTTAATTTTATCAAAATTATTATCACAGCGCATCGGTAAAAATTACCGAGCCTTTTAGTGTTCTTATAGAGCCAGAAGGATGGTAAATTTTTTCTCAGAGTACTTTCTAGCTTTTGATGTGTGCCAGCTGTAATTAATAGCTTAATCATACCTTTTTTCATAATATCTTTCTTAAATCGTTGATGAATGTAAACATATGATTGTTAAAATTACTAAGAATAAGCATAAAATTCCTCTAAAAATTCCCCTTAATTTTTGATTTTTGCCAGCTGAAATTAAGAAATTTATCATGCTTCCTTTCATAATATTTTTCATGTGTTTAATGGGAATATATTCTTATCAGGTATAAAATTTCGCTGAAAATTTCACAACTCTTATCTTTTGATTTATGTCAGATGAAATTGAGAAACTACTCATTTCTCATTTCATAATATTTTTTCAAAATTTGAAGAATATAAACTATATATATTTAATATTATTATGAAAAAAATATTTTATTGAGTTTAAAATTTTACATCTCTCAAATTTTCTATCGCTAATCTCTTAAATTTTAAATTATTACCAGCTGAAATTAAGAAATTAATCCCTTTCATGATGTTTTATTTTTAAATTTTTGATAATTTGCGGAATATAAACAAAGGTGTCACAGGAAAAGACTAGGACGTATGCAAACATAGAACATTTTTCAAATATTTCTCATATGTTTATAACTACATTTAAAAACATAGTTCAAAGTAAATTAATAAAAACAAATTTTTAAAAAAAAAAAATTTATTTTTTCATAGTAAATTTTAAAAAACACAAACTCCTTAAAAGTTTCATAGTTTTTAGCTCTTCATATCTATGTCAGTTTTGATTTAAAAAAACAAACACGTGGCATTATATAATATTTTTTCGAAACTTTCATGAATAAATTATTATTTTAAAATAATCAGTGGTGAAAATTACAAACATGTAAGCATAGACTTTTTGTATTTCATTTTTATGCCGCCTTAATAAGATTATTAAACATACATTCCCGTAGAATCGATTCCCACAAAAGTTTCTTAGCTTTTAACTCTTGTTTGTGTCAGTTAATGTAAACCTAAATATGTAAATACATCTAAATATAAATAATGTAAATATGAAAATAATCTTTAATTTAAATATGCATCTTAAATGTGAATATAAATATGCAAATACATATGAATATTGCAAAATTATAGCAGATATAACCTACTAAGTACGTAGACAGATTACTTTATTCTTTTAATGTGCAGGGACAAAACAAATTGTAGTAAAATTACCGTTCTGTATGGAAAAAACATTTCTGGTAAACAAAATCATAATTCTAGTTATAAAACCAAAATATATGGCATTTAAATCTAATTTTCACATTCATATAGTGATGGTTAACTGAAAATTCTGATTATCAAAATTGTAGTACTTATTACCACACATTTAACTACAAATACAAAACTGAGAAATAAATTTATCCGAATAAATGGTTTTTATGACATGTTTTAAGGTATCATGATAAAATTCCCAAATTTTAACACACATTATCAAACAATATTTAATTGTTAATTTTATCAAAATCATTACCAAAGCTCTCCGATAAAAATTACCAAGCTTATGGTGTTCCCTTAGAGACAGAAACACTGTGAATTTTACCACATTTCGGTAATTTTTACCATACTTTTTTACTCGGTATGACTATTACAAATTTCTTATAATTTGTAAAAATCAGAAAAAAGCCATGTTTTACGTACCAACATTGCTTTTAATACTGTAAGTTTTCGTTCCTTTTCTGCTTAAAAGCATTTTGGTTAACCTTAACTGTTTGATGTTTATAACTACAATAAACCGACTCTCCACTAGACGATAAGTACTTCGTGAAGCCTAAAATGTGCCATTGGCAAAATGCCCTTACAAGACAGGAATTCAAATATAAGAAAACTGAAGAAATTTTATCAATTTTGAAGAACATATGCGAAATTTAAGAGCGCAGAATACATCGAAATGATATTAATTAGATATTATAACAAAATAGTTAATTTTATGAATTATATAATTAATAATATATTTAAAAAGTATGCAAGACAAAAAAAATATTGCTAATTATTTTTTTGTCTTAAAAACTTCAAAAGTGTCTTGAAATCAAATTCTCACAAGTGCAAAATTTCACTATGGAAAATTTTGCGGATAGTAATTTTTTATTTATCAAATCACTAACTGTTGCTGTTGTTGTTGCCGCGGCCATTTAGGCAGAAGGGATGCAATTGTTCTTCGTTTCAAATGGCTCCCTCTATGGCTAAGGATTCAATGTCTGTCACGCCCATACGTCACACCCGTTTATTGGACTGACCCATACATTCAATCATTCGTCCACAGATCGTAATTTTGACCTGAACCCGAGCACGACCAATCTCCAATTCAGTACCCCCAGAGATATTGATTTGTTATGGGAGCATGGAGGACTTTGTGACCTGGCAGATTCAACGTGCACCAGTCACCATTTACTGGCCAGCTGGATTTGAACTCCAATTCCTACAAACGTCCAGCACCCTGCCAACCAGGCTATCCCGGCCAAATTACTTATTAATATTTAAAAATATTATTTGTTTAGTTTACTCCTTAAAGTTAAAATGTTTTTTTATGCTACCTAACAAGCAAATTTCAATTTTATAGCTTTCACAATTTTTTAAACCTGATCAAACTTAACCAAAGAAACTAGACAAGCTTCAAAAAATTTTGCAGAAACTTGTTACAAATTACAGAATTACGAAATTACAATTTTGTTACTTGTTGCAAAATTACAATTTTGTAACAAGTTGCATAAAATACGTTTTAATGAATCAAATTAAATAAAAAATGTTCCAAATTATTGATTAGTGACTAAATAAGTTGGTAATTGGTTTCCAAATAATTCCCATTGGTTTACATGAAACATAGGGGAAGCAGAATCTGTCACCAGGACGCAAGTTTGCAACAATGCAGTGCACAAACAACAATGTAGCGTTGGTCCTTTTAGCGTCTATTGCCCTAGGGGGAAGGAATTATTGCCTTTCATTTACATGTGAAATGAATGCATGTCGGCATTTTTCATGAAAACAGATGAGGAAGACAGAATTAAGTATTTGGAAATCGAAATGAAATCTTACCTTTCTAATAACAAAATTTTTATAAGCACTTCAATGCTTAGAGTATGTCACACTTCGTGTTAGTTTTTATTTTACATTATTATATTTATTAATTTTTCTTCAGTGGTTGAGATATTTTTATTTGATTGGAGGTGGTTGTGAATTTCACACAACTCTGATTAGGAAAAAAAGTCAGTGTAAGAAATAACATGCCATGGCCCTTACACTTAAAAAAACATCAGAGTAAGGAATACCGGGCAATGACACTTCATCTGAAAAATGTCTATCCGGAGAATACTGGGCAGCACCATTCCTGGCAATGAAACTTAATATAAAAAACTAAAAAGAAACATCAGTAGAAGGAATACCGGGCAAGTGCATACCGAGCAATATACCAGTGATGTGTATAAGATGCATTTCCTACCTTTCTGAACTCAAAAATATGAAAGGCGAGAATCCATTCCTCATAGGGAGATAGCTTGGAATTGAAGAACTTCCACCCTTGTCGTTTGGCATTTTTGTACGATGATAAGTTACCTGAAAGTCCGATTTTTTTAGGACTTAGAGATAATGCTATTCTAGAGGTGGAAAAAATAAGCACAATTCAAGAATATGTTTTCAATGGGACGTTGAAATAAATTAAAATTTATCATATACAGGGTATTCAGTAACGACCACACTTAATGTGTATTTTTGGAAACCTTATTAAAAAAATATCCACATTGGAGTCGCTAATTAATATTTAACCAAAGACAAATTCAATTTAATGAACACACTAGCTAGTCAGAGTTTGATTGCCAAATTTCCTTTTAAATAAATAATTAGACAATAATTGATGCTTCCAAAATTTAACAGAAATGTTATTAAAAGAATTCCACTTTTATAAAAGAAATATTTAATATTTTTAATAAATTAAATATTCGATTATAATTTTATTTATTTACTATTTCATAAAATATTTGGTTTGAATTTAGTTTTTTATTTGAATACTACAGATAATAGTAACGAACCGAAAGTGCAGTGTCTTTTACTGACATTTTTCTTGCAATAGATAAGTGAAACAAATAATAAAAAACACACACGTGTTAAAAAAAATAAATAAATAAAAAAAATTAAACAAAACATGATATTTTATTTTCTGATTGCCAATAAATATCAAAATATTTAGTTTGTCGAAATCTTTGTAAACACGTTGTTTGTAACAAGATTTATCAAATTAGGTATTAGTTTTTTTTTATGTCGATAGATAAAAAGGAAAAAAAAAGATAAGATAAAATGGCATTGCTCTTAAACATTTTAAATTTCCTATTTAAAATGTTACATGAAAATGAATGAAAAATTAAACATAAGAATGAAAAACTAATACCAATCAACTAAGTTTTATTATGAAGAATGTAATCCTTTAGAGAGATTAATTTTGCAATATTATTATTTGCCCTTTAATAATTTTAATTTTGAAGAGTTAAAGTTTGATATATATTGGCAACAATAATGTAAATTAAATCACTGTATAATTTCAAATGATTCAACATTTTTAAAAAGTGAAAAAAGCTTTCTACATTCTAAAAAATTTCACAGCTAGGTTGCAGTTAGTGGTCATTAAAAAGCTTTGCAGTCACTGTTCGTAATAAGTTATTGCTCATAAAAAATTAAAGATTTCATGGCCATAAAAATATAGGTCAGCCTGTAAATTTTTCCTCGTAAAATATATGGTCACTGAAATGTAGCATATAATTAGCGTTATACTCGCAAAAGTTATCTTCAGTTCAAGCCTTGACTTTGTTTGAGACTCAAGCAGATTCTTTGTCAAATCCAAATGAATCGTGGAATAAAAAAACTATTATGAAAAAAATTAGATACTGAATATCAAATTTATTTTTATTCACAATCTACATCAAATGTTTTATTCACAATGATTTCTGTGAACAAAAAATTGTGTAAAAATAATGAATTATGTAAACATAATAGTAAAGAAAATAGTAAATTGTGCAAATAATAAATAGTAAATAGTAAATAATGTAAGAAAAATGTGAATGCCAAATTTCATTTTTATAAACGCTCATTTTGAGCTATGTTTTTTTTCTTTCAAATGTGCATATCGAGCAATGTCTATTGTGTTAAACACATCTTTTGAGATGCATCAACTTTTTTCGAACTTGAATTTTAAGCTGTATCCATTTTGCTAAATGCACATTTTAAGCAATGTTTTCCTTCGGTCAAGTGTGCATCATATCAATTTCCCTTGTCTTAAATACGCCTTTTGAGCTACATCCATTCTTTTTTCAAACTCAAATTTCAAGCTGTGTCCATTTTGACAACTCGCATTTTGAGCTACGTTTAAAATAAAAAGTATGTTACCAGTGACTTATGAAAAACTGAATTCTGAACACCATATTAAATATAAAAGTTTGGGATTGACTTATATCAATATTATCCAGATGTAACAGCTAATATTGACAAACTTGGTTAACATTTTTTGTGTTATAATGCTACTCTATCAATAGCCGCTTAACTCCTGTATATAAACCATCAAATAAAAATTCTATTCGCTGCCATTTCTTTTGTATATTAATCTCATTTGGCAATAAGGGAGCCTTTTTACTGTAGTATAAAATGTTTTATGTGTTTTCCTGTAATAAAAAAGGTTAATGTTTTTCACCATTTCAGGAATATTACGAGTAATAAATACGAGCTTTCCTGTTCCATATACTCTTTGTATTGACTCTAGGTACATAATAGGGCGTTAACGAGGTAATAATAGCTAAATGCTATGTTTTAAATCACTTAAATGGCTTATTCACTCATAACTGAATTTCATGTGCATTGCGCAAGCAAAAAATATGGAGCACCTTAACAACTTTTGATCTAATGATCGGATTATCACGTTATTAATATGCGATTTTAATCGTTTAAAGGGCTAAACTTAAATATTCTAATTGATTTGTTCAAACTACATTTTAAATAACGAAATCAGACACAAAAGCGTACTTTCTCTGAATTGAAACACATTTTATTTTCTTTCTTTCTTTCTTTCTTTCTTTCTTTCTTCTTTCTTTCTTTCTTTCTTTCTTTCTTTCTTTCTTTCTTTCTTTCTTTCTTTCTCTCTTTCTTTCTTTCTTTCTTTTTTTCTTTCTTTCTTTTATTCTTTCGTTCTTTCTTTCTTTATTTATTTATTTATTTATTTATATATTTATTTATTTTATTGAAGGATTTGAATTTTTGGCCGTTGGAATATGGAGTAGGCTCAATTTGGAAAATATGGTCCCAATAATTTAAACCGGAGTGGTGTCGGAAACTTTATGTTTTGAAGGTTTTGGAAACTTTTTTCCTTTTCTCATTCAGAGCAGTATCAGTAATGTTGGTGCTTTTAAATTTGTTTAATTTCACAAAAACTGTTTGATTAATCCCCTCAAATCTTGGATTTTGCCATTTCAAATTACATTGCAAAAAATTTTGTAAAAATTTCTATACCTTATAATTCAAAACTTTTTAGACAATTTTTTAAATAAAACATAAAAATAAAATAAATATACATTAAGTTTTATTCTTTCATTCAGGATTATCTTTTTACAAACGTTCTTATCAAAAATTATTTGATCATTTTAAAAAGAATTTTAAGGCCTTTTTTAAGTTTTGATTGAAATATATTTTTTAAAAATATTTGATAAGTAACGTATAAGGATTTCTAAAAAAACGCTGTAAAATATCACAATTACATAAATAAAATTATTTCGATTGAATATTCAAACAAAAACTCTTTCAAATTAGTGTTATTTTAATGTTATTTAGTGCTTATTTAATGATCAGAAATTAGCTTAATTATTTCTTAAACCAGGCATTTCCTTCATTTAATAAAAGAGTCAAAATGCTATCACAAAACTGTATTACAATAAAAAAAAATACTTGCCAATTTTTACTTTTAAAATTTCTCCTTTATTTACAAAAGTTAGCATTCTTCAAACAGGTAACAAAACAGTATAGCCAGAAGATACACTAGAATTTACAAAATCCTTTTATGGGAATATTCAACCATTAAAGCATTTTATGAGAATACAAATAAATTCTTTTGCTTCTCACAATTGTTATTTTTAAAATTTTGCCTTTATTTGCGAAAGTTAACATTCTTTAAACAGGTAACAAAACAGTAGAGCTTAAAGATACACTAGAATTAACAAATTCCTTTTATAGGAATATTCAGCATTTAAAGCATATTATTAAGCATATTACTTTTGCTTCTCATAATTGAAACAAAAAATTGGACTAGAAATTGCTTTAGCTCATTACCTAACAATAATCAATACAAAACATTAATGCGAATTAATGCTCATTACAATTAATGCTCATAATGCGAAATCCCTAAAGCCGCAATAATTAATGCTGATAACAAAATATTAATGCGAAATACCTAATTCTCAATTGTTATTGGTTTAAAATATAAATAACATATCTATTTTAAAATAAATATGTTTCCCTATTAATCTATTTTTAATTTTATTTTCTGATTGCTAACACGTTTCCAGAACCAAACTACAATACATTTACATGAAATATAAGTTAATTCAATTGGATTATTGGATGTTTTTGTTGCTTTAACAAAAACGGATATGTAGTTTCATGATCGAAAAGCAATTTCACGCATGTTATCGAATGCAAATTATTCCTCGAGAATAAATATAATTTTTCTCTGAAATTTAATATGAAATCGTGTTCTAGTATTTGACCTCCATGAAAATGACACCTGCTCTACTGAGTCAACAAGTCAAAAGTGGAAAACTCATGAGTCGTTTCTGAGTCTAATGGTTAAAATTGATGATGGCGGCCATGCGATGGATATCTGAAAAAAGAGGATCCGAATCGGATTCCATCACAAGTAGTATGATGTCCATAGGAGATGAGGTCGAAGTTCCGAAATTTCTTTTTACAACGGAAGAAGAAATATTTGGTATCTTGCAAAAAAATCAAGAAGATGAAGCAGGCTTTAAAAAACAACAAGTAAGAGTCAATTACAGTGATTTCTTATGAAACCGGAACTTGTTTTAATAAGCAGTATATAAACTTGTACTAGTAGTCAACAAATATTTGCCGGAACTATTTATTACTATAACATTTCCTATATGAACTTGTATTAGTAGTCAACAAATATTTGCCGGAACTTAATTTATTACTATAACATTTCCTATATGAACTTGTACTAATAGTCGACAAATATTTGCCGGAACTTAAGTTATTAGTTAAGCATTTCCTATGTGAACTCGAACTAGTTATCATCAAACATTTAACGGAACTTACTTTATTAACATAACACTTCAAATATGAACTTGTACTAGTTGTCAACAAATATTTGCCGGAGCTTAAGTTATTAGTTAAGGAATTCCTATGTGAACTCGAACTAGTTATCATCAAACATTTACCGGAATTACTTTATTAGTATAATATTTCCTATATGAACTTGTACTAGTAGTCAACAAATATTTGCCGGAACTTAATTTATTACTATAACATTTCCTGTATGAACTTGTACTAATAGTCAACAAATATTTTCCGGAACTTCATGTGTTAGTTGAGCATTTCCTATGTGAACTCGAACTATCATCAAACATTTACCGGAACTTACTTTATTAGCATAACATTATAAAATTTGGACCTCTTAATATTAATTTTACTTTTTTAACATTTTTCTGTGTCTCGAGAATTCTTTAAGCGAATTGAACATTTTTGCATACAGTTATAAAATTTGTTTATCCAAAAATAATTCCATGCAAAAAATTAATTTTAAGTAAATATTTATTATTTTATTCAACAATAGTCGGAAAGAAACTTTAATTATAAGTAATGCCATTTTTTACATAATTTTAAAAAAAGTAATTTTACATAGAAAATGCAAAGCTTGAGCGAAATCGGTCAAATAGTTCCTGAGAAATCAAATACGACCTTCTTAAAGTTCGATTTTTTAGGGACGATACTACCGATTTCGCTCAAATTTTGTATTTTGGAACATAAAATAACATTCTTTAAAATTATGTAAAAATTGCTTACCTTCCAATTCTAAATTTTTTCGACTACTATTGAATAAAGTAATAAATGCTTACTAAAAAAATATTTAACCGGTGGAATTATTTTAGGATGTAAGAATTTTATAATTGCATAAAAAAAATTTAATTCCCTTAAAAAGTTCTCGAGATATGGCAAAATACGCGAAAAGTAAAAGTAAAATTAAGGGATCCAAATTTTGGATCGTTCCCTGATCTAACTAAGGAAACCACATTTCCTAAATTGAAGTTACTCTTACAATTTGGGGCCAAAAGTATGTATTCATCTTTAAGGAGCTATGATTATTCAAAGTTCATTTTTGTGTTTGATTTCGTACTTAAAATATCGTCTGCACTTATTATAAAGCATATTTGAGGTCACCTCTTCGACTGGGCTGAGCTATAACCATCTATGGCGTTCGCCTTCCAATGAGGTGAACCGGGTTCGTATCACAACGATTGTTGGTCGGTACGAAATCCGCATCCGGCTTACACCGACCACAGGGCTGACGTGAAATATCCTCAGCGGTAGACGGATCATGGGTTAGAGTCTCTTTGCCGTCAGGCTAACTGTGGTAGGTTGTCGTGGTATTCCTCTTTATGTAACGAAAATGTGGGTTAGTTTCATCAAAAAGTCCTCCACGAAAGCAAATTTCTCCCAATACTTGATCCAGGAGTTCCTTTGTCTTCTGGATTGGGTTCAAAATTACAAGTCTACGTAGTCGAACATTAGTAGTCGAAAAACCAAAAATGGGGTATGCTGTTCAACGATTGTTATTTTTAGCATGCTTGCTAATATTCTTGTATACTTTTTTAAGATTATTTTCGAAGCAAATGCCGAATTTTTCATGTTACTACTTATGCCACTAACAATAAATCTGAATTTAATTGGGGCTTTATAGAATTTCAGAATGACAAAAAGAATTATTAATTTTGTCTCTTATAGATAGCATTTATTTTATCAATAAGAATATCACTGATTGGATTTTTTGAATGTAATATTGCTGTTAAGTTCATTGCAAAGAAGTTGCTTGTAAAAAGTTATTAAGTAATAGCAATACTAGCTTTATCAACAGTGCTGATACAGAAATTGTTTTGAATTATTTTAATTTCTTGTTTCAGTTACGAGTTAAAATTTAATTTGTTATGAAAAATTAATTTGTCCCTTTTCATATTAGTTTCAAAATCCTTAATGATATTTTGTCTCCATTCATAAAAACCTACAATTGGAAAATTATGCTTGTATGATAATTTTAAAATAAACTAATCAAGGGTTGTAATAAAAATAGAAATAACCTTATTTATGTTTGGATCCTAAGGAAATAAGTTTTTTAAGTTTATCATTTTCAATAATATCTAAATCACCGGTAACAACATGATTATAGAGGTATCAAAAGAAGTAGTGCTTTTATATTCATCAAAGTTACAGAAATAGTTCAAATTATTTGTAGCTAAATCCATATAATTACAAATTAATTTTTTGTAATTTTTTGCATATCTAAAAATAGGTTTGCAGTTTAGTGGAATAGGGAGAAGGTTTTTATTTTTTATTAAGAATTGTGTTCAAATCAAGTTTATTAAAAATCTTATTTGTAAAATATAAAACTAAATACTCTGGTTTAGGTAAATCCTTGCATTTATAATTATTTTAATACTGATATTTAGCAAGGTCATCAACTAGGTTTAAAAAGTTTGAGATATCTTATTTTAAATTACGCTTTATTTTATCAGATTTCAAAAATTTTAAAAGTTTGTTATAGAAGTTAAGTTTAATCCCTGAAGTCTTAGTTTCAATAGATTTAATTGCATTAAGTTGATCATAACTATTGATGCATTCATTAATAAAATCTTTACGTCATATTTAAGTTTATTTTTGGCATTTCCCTGTTGTTTTTTTTATTTTGTTATTTTTAAGAAGCTTAAAAATATTATAGATACATTCGCTATTATTAAAAGACTTAAAATTGAAATTGCTGTTTAAACTATATGGAAAAATAGATTCATTAATAATCATATATTTATTTTTAACTACGAGACGTTTTTTAGGATTTTTTTATAAAATCCAAAACTTCTATTGAAATGTTATGAAACCTGCGCTTTGAAAATGTTTGCTTAATTTCGAAGCTATTATTATTGTTAGTAGAGTTATATTTATTTGTATGCTAAGGATCTATTTAAATTAATTCTTTTGTGCACAGGTTGGGTAGTTTGACCCAATATATATATATATATATATAAACTCAGGGGCGCGACAGCCCATAGAGGGCCAAGGCCTACTGTGCCTATCTCAGTTTTCTTGACCTTGGGCTCTGGGGTGCAGGAGCAGATGTTCCGGTTAGGTCGTCAGTCGAACGCGGAACACCCAGTGTTAGTTCCCAAGCATGTTTGGTACTCATTTATCGACCCACTGAAGGGATTAAAGACTGAGTCAACCTTGCCCGGTCCGAGGATCGAACCCAGGACCTGCGTCACGGGAGCGCGAAGCGCTACCACTCAGCCACCAGTATACCATATAGCATACCAGCTATATGGTATGCATACCAGCATACCTCAGCATACCATATATATATATATATATATATATATACGTACAATATGGTCAAAACTACCAGAATATGGTAAAATGTATTATATTTCTGGCCATATAGAAACACCAAAAAGTACAATAATTTTTACCCTACTGCTGTGCTTTGAAAATGACTTTTGGTAAAATTAACAATAAAATATGCTTTTATTATTATTCTGTTTTGCATTAAAAGAGGAATAAATTAGTAATTTTAACAGTACTAGTAGAATTTTAGATAACGCAAAAACGTTCTGTTTTATAATCTCTATTTAGCTTAGTAAACACGCCCCGCCGTAGACTGATCGTAAAGACACAGTTCCCAGTTGAACACCGAAGTTAAGCATCACTAGATACAGTCAGTAAGGATGACCACTTTGATCCTCCTGCGTAGGGACCGAGGGTATGCTGTTTCGGTGTTCGTTAAACTGCTATATTGTTAAGTGCTCGACTTCAAGTCGTCAGGTTACCAAAGCCGGGAGTCACCTATGCAGAGGTGATTTTTACAAAGGTTGGTTTTTGTGAGGGTCCCCTGCATGATTAGTTGTGAGGGCGTGTCTTCGGATCATCCTCAGGGATGTTTCTTGTACCACCTCAAATAGAGCATTGTGTATCCCCAGTTTGACATAAATTAAGTATTATTACTTGCATTAAATCTTGTGAATCATTCTCACTACATGCAATTTACATATGCGAGCACACATCAATGCAATTTCCTCACACGCGAGTTGTTTTTAAACATTTGTACACAACCATCTAGGGTAATCGCGTAAAGGTGTATACTCCCTTTGGGAACTTCCTCACCGTGAGGCATTCCTGGTCCGCTAACCACTCTGAAGCGTAAATGATGTGGATTTGAATTCTACTATAACACAGAATGTACAGTGGTGTGCAAAACTTAAGCAACAAGTGCGTTTTTTGTCGTAACTCTACAAGAAATCATCCGATTGACATGAAATTTGAATATGATGTACATTATTTTGTACTAAACAATGGTAAAAGAATAATGGCGCAGAAATGAATATAAAGCTTAATGTAGGGTATGGAACAAAAAAAGGCTTTATTTGACATATAGTGGCGTTACACTTGATTGCCTGAAGAAGCGTAAGTACAACTGGCAGATGTTCCCTAGTATGGGATATGCCATCCTCTTACTGTAATTGTTGCTTGGCATCGTATCTCCAAGTTAAGCACCAGACTAGCCAGGAGTTCTTGAGGTAAACGTCTCCATTCCTCCTTTAACGCATCTTTCAGTTGATGGGTGTTATCAGGAGGATACTGTCGTGTCGCAAGACGTCTCCCTAATGCATCCCACACATGCTCTATGGGATTTAGATCTGGGGAGTAAGCTGGCCAATCCATTCGTGTGATATCTTCACTTTCCAGTAGCTCTTGAACATTAGCAGTACTGTGTGGCCGGGCATTGTCATCCATGAAAATGAAGTCTGGTCCAATGGCCCCTCGGAACAGACGCACAAGGGGTAGGATTACCTCATAGCGATAGCGGTCTCCAGTTACAGAACCTCGCTCGAAGATCTCAGTCCGCCCGTTCAACATAATGCCACCCCAGACGACAACTCCAGGACCACCGTAACGATCTCTTTCCGCGATATTATTGGGATGAAATCGAGCTCCAACCTCTCTCCAGTTCAACTAACGTTGAGAATCGCTTGTAGCACTAAACGACTCTCATCTGTGAAGAGGACGCGACTCCATTGATGAGGTGTCAAGGTTTCGTGTTCTCTGCACCACTCTAAGCGGTGCCGCCGATGGCTAACTTTTAAAGGTATGCAGCGTTCAGGATTTCTAGCAAATAAGCCACCTTTGTGGAGGCGTCTGGCCACTGTAAATCTTGATACTTGTCGTCCTGTGGCTGTGCGCAGGTGCTGAGATGTGGCGCTCGCTGACTGAAAATGGTTTCTTTTCGCCTTGAGGACAATGTAACGGTCATCTCTTGGTGTTGTTTTCCTTGGACGGCCACCACCAACCTTCCGAACAGCTGTACCAGTAGTTTTAAAGGCATTCCAAGCACGAGAAACAACACTTTTGTTGATCCCGAACTCTTCGGCGACACTGGTCACACTACGCCCCTCCTCAAGCTTCCCAATAATTCTTCCTCGAGTAAAGTCGTCTAAATGATTTCTTGAAGACATGTTTCACAAAACAAATCACTTGCACTTGCAGCGAATGTCTTTAACTACGGTGCTCTTCATCCTTTTATCACAGCTTTGACCTGCGCGCACCGACCCGCAAGGTTTACGTACACTTACATCACCTACTACGTTTTATTTCTAAAATTTGTATACAAATAATCTTTCTACTGAATTACGTGCAAACAATACTGTAATTTCATGGCTATCTTATGCTTTGTTGGGGAGCTGTGGCCGAAAAACCACTTGTTGCTTAAGTTTTGCACACCAATGTATATTCTTGTTGGCTTTTTCAAAATTATGTGATCTCTTTTTCAAACTGAAAAGAGCTTTTAAGCCATTCTTTGTATTTACAAAGAAATCCGCACATGTATGTAAATAAGTAAATAAATCCCACTGCCCCCTTAAATTATGGATAAAACATGCACCATAGTTTGATGCATTTGTGTTTAGTGCCTTTAAAACACTTTAATTAATCATATAAGGCCATGATCCAAGTCCCAGTTCCCCTTGTTTTAATTAGGTAGGTAATTTATTTACGTCGCACTAGAGCTGCACAGAGGACTATTGGCGACGGCCTGGGAAATATTGCTGAGGATAATTCGAAGACATGCCATCGCAATTTCGATCCCCTGCAGAGGGGATGGTTCGCCTGCTTTGGTAACCCGACGACCTGCCCGTGAAGTCGAGCACTTTAAGGTACAACAAATTAACAAGGAGTGATACCGTGCACTCTCGTTCCCTGCACTGGCTGATCAAATTGGTCACCCACCCGCTTACTAAACGCAGCCAGTGATGTTTGACTTCGGTGTTCTACTGGGAACCGTGTCATTACGATCAGTCCATTGCGGGACACTTGTTATCATTAAGAAAGTACATTAAGAAAAAATATTAAGTAGTCAACAATTTGAATAAATCACTATTTTAAATAAACTATAGAAGTGTAAACAGATTACAATGATTCTAGTTGGTAAATGGTACAGACATCAAACGGTTAAAATTAGAAAATAAATGCTAAAATAAATGACAGTTCAGAAAAACATTTTGGTAATTTTATCGTGATACTTTAGACTGGTTTTGGCACAGGGTGTTCAAAAATATTTGTTTCCTTTCGTAATCTATTATCTGGCTTTCAAATCTCTGAAAGCTTTAAACCTAATTGATAAGTATGAGAAATCACATGACCTAAACTCCTCTTAATTTTTAAAATAATCCTCTAGGTATGTCTTGAGAAATTTTAAAAAAATGTTAAAAACTGAGTCTGTTCCATTATGGTAAAGATGTATCCATATCTTGGTACCAAATGTAGATAAACAAAATTAATTTAATAGCTATATTCCTAATTGTCAAAAAGCATGCATCAAATTATAATTTCTAGCTATTTTACGCCGTAGTTCATTCCTATTAATTATTTTGAAGTTTGACTCTGGTCGCCTTTGCAAATAGAAGTTAGCCTTTTTCAAGCTTTAGACTTAGGGTATTGTTGAACTAACTCACAAATAAAGAAATTGCCCTTCTGAATGTATTTATAAATAGTGCATAACACAGTATTTGCTCATTAAAAAATATCTAACGCAATCACTGGACTACTTTTTAATGATTCGAAGAAAATACTTGAAAATTGCTTTTGCCATCTAACTATTGTTCTTCCTTAATCAAAACAGAATTTCAAGGCAACTTTATGATTCGGAGGAAGAATTAATTGTTTCCGTAGTAACATCCCGTTTGCTTTAAATTGGTGAAACAGGTGTGCATACTGCATTGTTTCATCAGATGCTGAGAAAGTTTAATCTTGTATTTGCAACTATTACCAACTATTCAAAGCATGAATCAACTCTCGGTTTATGAGATAATAGGATCTGGAAACTTTATATGCAACTAAGTATACGAAACTAAATTAACTTTTTCTATGAAGAAAAATACAAACATATAACCTTTTCGTAAAATATTAGCTATATTATAATTTTGCAGATAAAACGGATACAGATAATTTTGCAGATAGAGCGAAATACTCAATAATTCAAATTAAATGCTATTCATTCTCGTGACTAAATTTTCAGGACAATATTTTCCAGACTAGGGCCTTTATTTTTAGGAAATCCAATATTTAAGCCGAGTCTTTCCAAAAAAGACATTTTTATTTAGAATTGTGTGTCTAATTTCGTGTATTAAAATAGTGTCTGCGTAGTTTAATTAGCATATTTAAGGTCTATTTCTAGATTCATTTAGATTGCAAGTTAATATTTTATTTTATATTTTTATAACCGTCTTTGAACAGCCGACCCGATTTTTGGGTTTACGACTACTAATCATCAACGCCGTAGCTTCGTAATTTTGAACCCAATCCAGAAGACAAGGGAACTCGTGGATCAAGCAATGGGAGAAATTTGCGTGGAGGACTCTTTGACGGAACTAACCGGCATTTGCGTTACATGGAGAGGAAAACCACGAAAACCTCCCACGCTTAGCTTGACGGCAAGGGGACTATAACCCACAATGCGTCTACCACTGAGGATATTTTACGTCAACAATGTGGTCGGTGCAAGTCGAATGCGGAATTCATATCTACCAGCCATCGCTGGGATTTGAATCCGGTGCACCTCAATGGAAAGGGAACGCTCTATCCCCTGAGCCATCACGGTCCTGCATGTTTATATGTGAAAATCCAAACTTTTGGCCAAAAGTTATAAAGGTGTTCCATTGCTTTAAATTTTGCACAAGGTATCTTGAGAACAATGTTTGGCATATGGCTTATATGCGGGATGTTCCATAATTACCTGGCGTAATATTTACCTTTTGAATCCTTGTCAAAATTATACTCATTGGGAGTCTCAAGTTAGTTTTAAAGACATGAGAAAATGAAAAAAAAACTATCGTAATCTGACAAGTCACTATTAAAGGAAGTGAAACTTAAGACATGTTTGATTGCTGAAGAAAGCAGGTAATTATTCCAAGAACTTCCAAGTTTCATCAGACAATCAAACTGGTTTTAAAATTATCTATCCCACCATAGTCTCTCTAGTGACCTGTCAGATTGCGGTAGCGCTTTCATTTCTTAATCGCTTAGATATTAACACGCTGAATGCCACGCTAATTTTACATGGCTTGCCCGTCTGGCCAAAATTATTTTCTCAGTATGTATTGCATTAATTTCTTCAAATCATTTAGTAACGATAATAATATAAAAAAAAAATAAAAGCATTAAAAATTTACTTGAATTAAGTGTATCTAATAATCTTGGCTACGCCGGTCACCGGTGATCCCCATGGCATTCAACGTGTTATGCCAATTAATTCAATGTGCGTACGTTTCATAATTCAATGTGCATACTTTTTTCTGCTTTTATCTTCTAAGGATTCTAGAAATATATTTTAAGGGTGGTCATTAAGGAACACCCTGTATATCATATTATTCATTTTTATATTATTCTGACAATTTGAAATTTATGAAATTAAGTATTTTAAATTAAGTTTAATTTTTGGAAAGTATAATTTGGGTTCTTATTCGTCTTGTTTGTACTTTATTTAAAACAACTGCTCAAATTTATTCTCATGTTTGCATGCGTAATCATTTGATTAAAAGAAGTTTTTGTTTCAATTTGGGCTAAAGAATCGTACAACACAATAATAAATTATATAACAGAATTGTTTTTCGTTGTAACCATCGAAATGGAACTACGCAAAAAGTCACAAATTAAATAAATACTTTGATTGTGGAAGTATTTTAAAAAAAAGAAAATGCGAAAAACATAAAATTGGAAAGAAAATTATTCTAAACATTTAATTAATCTTTTTAACTTTACAGGAATATGCTGTATTCAATTAAGTGTACTTAAAATTAATGTTTAATAAACAAAATACATTTAACATAATTAACACATAACAATTTAACACAATCATCTTTAGCGTGTTTCATTATTTTTTGCTAAGGTATCCATTTAAATAAAACTTTTGATCTATCGATTTACTTCAAATAGTTTTGGTTTTGTTAAAAAAAACTTGTCATATACTTAAACAACATTTCGTTTGTGCAATAATAATGTATTGTTCTAAGATAAGGAAAACAATTGATGACTTAATTCAGAATGTTATAGAATGCATTTCCTGAAAAATAATGGAAGTATAGTATTTCTTTTTGATTACCGTTTGTTTATAGTTATTAATACATTCTCGTACGATAATCATTTGAGATAAGTTCATAAATTGTGTTTCTTTTGTTCGCGATCTGTGACATTTCATTTAATCCGACGAAATATGTAAAATTAATAATGAGAATTAAAATTATTTTGATTATAAATCAAACAAAGGAATAAGACAGCTAGAACTGGAATGAATCGAAAGCTCACCACAGGTGCGAGACTTAAACTCTACCAAGTAAGTTAATAAAAATCACTATTACCTACATCCTCTATACCGCAATTTTTCAATTTTTTTCAGCTATACTGTTAAAAAAATTTGTGTATAGTTGTTACCTTTTTTGATGTTGAGGTACACTAACACTTATTACGATGAATGTAGTCATATTTTTTATTTACTTTATCACTGTCATAGTTTTAGTCATTTATTTATTAATTTCTGTTTTTTTATTAAGTGACAACACATATTTTCATGTGCATTAGAATCAATTTATAGTTTCATTCCACAAACATTTCGTAGTATTGCACAATAGCACATTTTTAGTAAAAAAATTTATATTTTGTAAAATAGCATATTTTTAGTAATATATTCGCACTAATTCTTTCAAACAATTGTTATTTTGTCAATTTTATATAATTTTTTGCACACGATCACTACCGTTCCATATTTAAAAAGGCATTTAGTTTATTTCAACACCAAAAATGATGCCAACTATGCACTAATATTTTTAGATTGTATGGAACACCCTAAATAACCGAGCTTCTTGTGGTGGAACCTCGACTTTATTAATAAAGGTCATTAGCAGCTGTAAATAAACTTACCAAAAAAAACCATTAATTATTTTGAAATATGAAGACCGAAAATCTGAAAAACAAAATATTTTCATCGGTTTATCAGTAATATTCTCAAAATTATGACAAATGTCAGATAGTTTAAATAACAACATTCTATATGGTATCTGAATTAGTTTTTAACGTATACTTATGATTAAAATGAATAAAATAAGTCGAATTAAGAATTTTTTTTTTAAAAACTGTTATAAATGTTGAAAAATGTTTATAGGTATCAGAGAAACCTAATTCTTTATTTTTGAATTTTGTTATTGTATTTTTAATTGGAAAGTTCGATAAGAAATGCTATTGGAAACTTCTATAATTGCATATTATTTTCTAAATTTATCCCATAGCTTGTTAATGAAAAAAATATTTTTTCTTTAATTTAGTTATTTCTTTTTTCATTATCATTTTACTTAGAAAATATTTAGATAAATAACCAAAATATTAAATAAGATACGGAAAAAAGTCCTTACTATTGGAATCCCAGTGATCCTATCACGGAACCTTGGGGTTCCGCGGAACATACGAAATGCTGTTCTATACCGATGTATTATAAGGTTCCGACGTACCTTAAAAATTAAAAAAAAAATAATGACGACATAGATACTTCAATATATTTGTGACCACCATTACAAATTATATTTTTCAAGAAGTATTTAATATTTGAAAATTCCTCCGTAACAGACAGCTAAAAACTAAATCACTCTATATTAGAAAAAAAAATTTTTATTAGCATTATCGGTGATTTACTACCATTAAAAGAAATTCTCAAAACCCGTAAAAAAAGTCTGAAATAGATAGAATGATAAATGAAACTGAACTATGTACTGATATGTAGTGAAATATCGATTTTTTTTAAATATCACGATGATTTTTAATATGAATTATCACGCTATATCGTAAATACCATGATTTGCTAATTATCGACAACGGATACATCGCGATCACAATCAAAAACGATTAAAAAAACATGTCACCAGTGTTCAGTGTGTTAGCACATTTACTTTATTATACCTCGAATGCAATAATATCGCTATCATTATCGACAGTAATATATATCGAATGCAAAAATATCATGTGTATTAACGGTAATGATTGTCGATTATGATAATATCTCGAGTAGTGATAAATTTCATTTGGGTTATGAAAACATTGAGCTATATAAAAATACGATAAATTAATTAAATATCGTGATATATCATGAGATATCGGTATTTCCTGATTAGATTTAGCGGTATAAAATTCAGATGTTCACTAATAACTTTTTTTATTGCTTATTGAATAGCGAATCAAATTTGAATAGAATTTTTTTACAGGCAAAAATGCTCGACTGAAATAAATCTAAATATTATTTAAAAAATTATTATAAAAATTTTAAAAAAATTTTAAAAACTTTTAAAAAATATGTAAAAAGTATTTTTAAATGTTTGCTTGACAAAAATGCAAGCTATATCATGTTTTTTTTTTAACGAATAAGTAATTTTTTGAAACAGGGTTTTCTATCAGAGGCATAGCTAGGGTTTGCAGCTTCAGGGGACAAGCTCAGTTTATGCGCCCTATTTAAATGGGTGCAGATTCTGTTTAATTTTTAGGTAAATTGAATAAATATTTGAGGAAGTTATGGGGCCCACAATTAAGAAGTGAAACTGAGAATATTTCATAGAAAAAAGCATTTTACTCTAGAATTCATTTTTAATTATTTTTCATAAATTTGACACCCTTTAAGGCTGCCCCCGGGGACACATATCCTTTCTTGCCCCACGCTAGCTACGCCGTTGTTTTAAGGAGGCCTTCTAACGTTTATTGCATCACTGTGAAAAATCAAGAACAATTTGATGTCATATTGAGTTATTCATAATTCTAAAAGAATGAATCATAAAGTGAGCGTGAACAAATTCATTAACTATTCTGCGTTTTAACCTTCATTTTTATTTATTTATGCCATCGCAAGTCAAACTTTAGTTCGATAAACTGATATGTTATGAGAGTAGCACGTGTTTATTCATTGTTTTCTAAATTTCATGCCTTACAAAAGTATTTTAGAATTTAAATTGAAGTGAACTAAAAAGCAGAAATAAATTAATGCTAGGATTTCGAAAGATTTTGGAAACTAAAATAGCAAAATTATCAAGTAGGTTTCTCAAATAATTAAACATATTTTTTTAAACATAAATATATTTTTATATCATAGAAACTATGTAAAAGCTTGTAAATAAAACTTCTTTCTTTTTTAGTGGACTAATAACCCATTAAAAGCTCCAAACATTCCCTTTCGGGAACATGTCATTTTATTTAAGAAAAAAAAGTAAGAGACTGCTATTTAATTATTTAATTCTTAGATTTTAGATAGAAAAAACGATAAATTATTGCCCCCAATTACATATTAACAATCAAAGTAGTTTTCACATATTTCTATATGAAAAGTAACAAACTCATTTTGTTATGACATGTCGTTTCTAATGAAATTTTGACAAGCCAAGCTCTCCAGCCATTGGCCTTGCAAATTAAGTCAGAAAGTTGTTGTTGTTGTTGTAGTTAATTTACGTCGCACTAGAGTTGCAAGATGGGCTTGGCGACGGTCTGGGAAACACCCCTGAGGATGATCCGAAGACATGCCATCACAATTTTGATCCTCTGCAGAGGGGATGGCACCCCCGCTTCGGTAACCCGACGACCTGCACGCGAAGTCGAGCACTTTACGGTAGAACAGTTTAACGAGGACCAATACCGCACACCCTCGGTCCCTACTAAGTCAGAAAGTAGTGCCTTTCGTTTGACAAGAGAGCTCAGCTAGAGTGAAAGTGCGACTTAGCTCAAAAGCCCGGAATTGATGGCAGCACCACTCATTCGGAGGGCACTTCCACAATTGAGACACAGATCTGAATGGGAAGAAAATTGTACCTATTATACTCATCAAGCGACTGATCACAAGACTTTCGATTCCACTGATTTTCGAGAACAAATTTACGAGTAGTGTATCGCATGCACTCGGTGGGCCTTAGCTGTAACAAAAATCGAATACTTTTCTTGCCAACTTGTACGCTGTAAGTTTTTCCAAGTTTTGCCTCTCACTAACCTTTTACACATTAACTAACTTCGCTACAGCGAAAGTTTGGATATCTTTTTAACCTTCATGTCGAATTGTCTTTCGTCTCTTCATTTTTCCTATCTATCAATCAATTCAAAGCAAGTTTTTATATAGTTCGGCCTTTACAGTAGCTGTAATGGTGAGAATTTTCGCCGACCACGACTTGTGCCAAGGATTTGATTCCCCGAGCTGAAGACTGGGTGTCTGATATATTTCCACCTTTTGCGATAATATGTTTGTGAATTGGAAACTCTTCAGCTGCGGTAGTTCGGAATCGGTTATTTCGGAGCCGGTCCACGCATGACTGGGTGGTTTGGAAACGTGGTGCAGGGACCAGATGATGACTACTGCCATCTACCTTTCAGTTTAAATTTTGGTAATGTTGTATGCACATGCTCCAGTATTTTCTTCGGATCATCATTATGGATAAATCCCAGATCGCTAGGGAAGTTTTAGTGTGACGTAACCAACCAAACCAAACTTTACACCGGCAATATAGAACTGTAATTACATAGCATGAAGTTCGTAGCACGTCCAATCTAATCTAATCTGAACAAACGCTTTGTAACGTGCACTCACATTGAGGCCCCTATGACCAAAGAGCATCCCTGTCCTTCATACTCTCGTCCCGTAGTAGACTCATCGTGAAGACACGGCTCCCAGTAAAACACCGAAGTTAAGCATCACTGTCAGTTAGCGGGTGGGTGACCACTTTGATCAGATGAGTAGGGATCGAAGTTGAGCGGTATTGATCATCGTTTCACCGAACCCTTTCCACCATGTTCATTCAAACAGTGCTCGACTTCTCGCGCAGATTGTCGAGCTACCAAAGTGAGGGAGCCTTCCCTTCTGCAGAGGATCAAAAACCGTCATGGCATGTCATATTCTCAGGGATGTTGTTTCCCAGACCGACACCAATAGCTCATTGTTCAGCTCTAGTGCGGCGTAAATAAAGTACCTCCCTATTCTTTATATTACCTACCTACATAACCATCATAGTACGTATCTATCTGCTCTCGGGTTCGAATCCAACTATAACCCTGGATATAGCTTTTGCTGCTTTTGTATTTGTGCTATCCGTTCCTCTATTTGTCAAGGGTTTGCAAGCGTTTATTTATTTATTGTAACAATTGCATGTACAGGCTTGTGTGGTCATTTCAGTTACAGCTTATAAACCTTTATCAATTTGAAGAACAGATAGAACAAGTTAGATATAGACATAACAAAAATGTTTCCGTTTTACGGTAGGATTCGAACCCACCACCTCCACTCTACAGAACGTCTGCGGAAAGGCAAAACCATTCTGCAAGGGAAGACATATGTAGCAATAATTTTTTTTTAATGGCGGCCACCATTGGCCACAGAAGGTGCCAGAACTGCTAACTGTCTTTTCGTTACCCAGTGGGCACCTGTGGCGAAGAGACGGCGGTGGAGCAGCGTAACCCACGTCACACTACCACAACCCGTTTATAGGGCGGGTCACTTTCACACAGTCACACACAAGGGAGAAAAGACATAGAACACAGATAGAGAGAAAGAAACATCCATGCCTTGCCCGGGATTCGAACCCAGAACCTTTCTGATGCAAGGACAGTTCCGTGCCCCCTATACAGCCGGTCGGCATGTGAACATTTAGCTATTCGGTTAGAAATTACAAAATTCACTACTGAGAATCTCGATTACTTAGTTTTATTGGAAGGTAAATCCACAATCACTGCTCTCATCTCAGCTACCCATAAATCCTTTCATAGCATCCTCCTCTTACAAAAAAATATTATTTCAGCAAGTGCCCCGTGAAATCTTTAACGATTGCTTGGATACCTGCTCACGTCGGCATCCCTCCCGACGAATCCGTGGACAGACTGGCTGAACAAGCCACCAATGCACCTCAAGCCATTTCTTTTATCTCGCTCGAAGACTTTTCATATTCATCACATTGAGACTCAAACCACGAACTCAATAACTCCTGGATGAACTCGAAATACCACAAACGATTCCCCATTTCTCACCTAGTTAATAAAATTTCTCTCAACCAACTCCCTAACCGAAAATACGATATTTTAATCTCACGTCACCGAAAGAATACAATTCGATTAAATTTAATTTGGAACAAGATCAGACTCATGGACTCCTCTTTGTGTGAGGACTGTCATCCTCCAGACTCTGTAAGCCACCTCCTCTTTAAGTGCCAAAAAAATCGATCCTTATAGACAAGCATTGCGGGCCTCAATCGGGATGTTCCCAATCTCCGCTCACAGTCTCCTCAAGCTATGACCAGCACCAAAACCTTTTTAAAAATTTAGTGTTCTATTTGGGTTTAACCAAATGGTTCTAGTCCTCAACCTACTAATCTTACATGCTCGTAAATACAACACATTTTAAATGTTACTGGTGTTTGCCTCCCTGATAGCCTAGGGAAAAGAGCCTTCCGTTAAGAGTTTTCCTCTGACGGGTGTGCGTCTCTCCAAAAGTGTTGGAACCACCAAATTTTTATTTTGAATTCTTCGATAACTACAAACTAAGCATAGAAAAAGTTATGTGTTCCCTTTTTTTTTATCTTCTTGTTATTTCGCCTCTTCATCATCATCAACTCAACCAATCCCTGAATTCAACTCAAAGCATGGAGGATAAAAGAGAGTAGCACAGATCCTCTCCCTCACCATCACAAGTACTCTTTTTCTCAGAGGTAGCGGGTTCGAATCCTGCTGATACCCTGGATGTATCTTCGTACTCTCCTTCTCTGTATTGTGCTACCTCTCCTTCTATTTGTCAAAGGTTTATAAGCCTAAAATAAGCGCACAAGTCGCCTGCAAATGCATGTAATTCCAATAAACTCTTTTTCTCACAGCATTTCTAACAACAAATGAATCATTCAGTTGAATAATCTAGATATGTCAATCAAGACAATCGAAGTAAATCAATGTTTTATTATATCTTTCGTTTATCCTCAATTATCTTAGTTTTCCCTCTACCTTAATACCACAAAACAGGAGAGTTTTGAAAGCACTTTATTTTCTTGATATTCATATCCATCTTAAATATTGGTTTATGTTGACCAAACAGTTCATACATCAGTAGTTAATATTTTTGATCAGAGCTCTTCTAAAAACCAAGAAATTAAAGGTAAAAAGTCACAATATATTCATCTTAGAGTTCTGTTTGGTAAGCTGCTGTAATTTTGCCCACTAACTTGAAAAAATAGGACCATTGTAGTAAAATAATTTTCAAAAAAATTTATTTTAATTTATTTTTCCCCTTGCATTTAGTTTCCAAGATTAAAATTAATTTTGACTTAAAATATATTGTCATATGATTATTTTTTTGGATGTGCAATTACTGTGTATTAGAAATAGATTTTTATTGGATTATCAAGACTCGAAGTACAATTAAAAATCAATTTAAATTGAATAAACTTCTTATTGTGTATGTTTTGCTGCTTTGTTTTGTATTTGATTCTTTATTGCTTTTAATTCTTTGTTTAGACATTAAAAACACAAACACAAATTTAAACTACATTACCCCCATTTTGAATTTCGTCGCGAATGACAAAATGAACAATTCCAGCTTAATTATTTAAGAAAGTTTTAAATTAAATTTAATGTGATTTTTTTTATTTCGATTAATAATAAATCTTGTGATGTGTAGATTTATGAAACATTTTGCAATCTTTACATTGAAAAAATATAATGAAACTCAAAAAAAAAAAAGCAATTTTGCAATAATCAAAGCCCTACATTCTTTTTCAACTTCTTTCTTAGAATTCTGAAAATCATAAACAAAGGTTACTCTTAGTGTTATCCAGTTCAATCAGAAGATTCTTAGTGTTAAAAAGCTTGATGTTTTTAAGCGTGTGGCTATGCAGGTGCATTTTGGAACGATTACATTATACACATTACAGGACTTTATTATTCTTTGTTATACACATTACAAGACTTTATTTCTCTTCGTCTAATGCGAAAATAAAACAAATTCATAGTTCATTGTATTATTGCGCCATCGTATTTGCTTTTCCAAAGGCTCAGAATTAGCCATAGAATTCAAGATAGAAGTTGTACAATCTAGTTAAAAGTGAATTATATCGAATATATTGTAAATATAACTAGAGACATGAGTTACATGAAATTAATTGTCCCTGATTTTGAAATTGTTAAATTTTAAGTTATGAAAAGTATTATATATTATTGATAAGCTTAAAAATATTTTATTGCTCTTCAATTATACGAGTGTCTTTGAAAAGTTACTTCTGAAATTTGAATAGAAATTTGATTATAATTCTAAGTTGTTTAACCATTAATAAATTAAACATTAGAAAACAGTTAAAAAAACGATTACACAATTTAACTTCAAGGAAGTCAATTTTTTTAATGTTGTGAAAGAAATTGTTTTGTTCCTGGAATCATTCCCAAAGATATAACGACTAGCGCAAATACTAAAAATAATATATATGATTCAAACTTTCGAGGACTATCTTTCGTAAACCAATTTTCTAAATAATTATTCATCACCTCCCTAGTATCAAGAATATGAATCCATAAAATAAGTCTTGTTTGTTTAGAAAAAACTTGATCTTTAAACCACTAAGACTGCCTCGTAATACAGGAAAAAGCGATCAGTACATTGCAAGTTATACAGATAGTTTTTTTAATCAATAACCAGCTCCCTTTTGATAAATTTTTGAGATTTTATTACTTTAAAAATTGATCAGTGTCACTATTTTTAAGTAAATACAGTTGTTATTACTTAAAAGGTTTTTGATTTGAAAAAAGGCATTGTGGAAAAATTTTTTCCAAACTCTATTAAAAGAATGGTCGGTTTGTCTTGCTCAAACAAATAGTGTAGAAAAACCTTTTTTTTTACTTGGGGAATTGTTACTTTTGTATTTTGAAATTTAAAGTGTTCCAAAAATACTTACGTACTTTTAAAGATGTAAGAAATTGGTTACGAAGACATTTGCAAGATATTATATGCTAAAGATGTGTATTTTCTTTTTAAAAAAATCATATTTAATTTATAATGTTCATAATAAGTGATCAAAATATCAAAATAAAGCTCCCTTTATGATAAAAACAACAAACGATATAAAAATAACGAAGAAAAATTTGTAAAGATAAACTAGTTATCAATTTGATTGCTTCCCCTTTTTTAACTTATTAATTGTCAAGCTAATTAAGCAAATATGTGCAGAAACTTAACAAATAAACGCTATGTCCTCATTGAGAAACACAGTGTCCTAAACATTTGAAAACGGTTAAATATCAAAAATCTAAATGTCCATGTGTAAAAAAAATGTATTCACTAGTATCAAACTCAGCCCCTCAACATTTGGGGGAGGGGGTTAAATTACAAATCTTAAATTTAAAGAAAAAAACACTTCTTATAACAAATTTGAAAATTACAGAAAAATATTTATCAATTTATCTTACAAGTATTTATATTTTAGTTCATAAATGACGCTGTAAGCCCCTGGAGTGACTGACAGGAGCTAAGACAGAGTTTGGTGGCCAAGGTCGAGTTTGATGTTTGTTTTATTTTTTCGATGTATTTCTTAAGGTTCCTCCATTTTAAACAATTTTTACCCAATTTTCATTTTGAAATTACAGCTTTATCTCTTATCCAAATACAAAGATCCGCAAATAAAATTGAGGTACTTTTTCTGGAAAATCCAAATCTGCAATAAAAAGGGGGATTTCCCTTTAAGATTTTGAATTTTTCCTAGCCTAAGCCCCAGGAGTTGACGAACCAATTTTAGTCTTATTAAATTCATCTTTAATAAATACTTCAGTTTTGTTTTTTGGATTTTTGATGCTATGCGCATTTCTCGAGATATTTGTCAATTTCCATACTTTTCTGACATTCTGTATAGAAAAACAGAGCAACTGCTTTGTTTCTTTCAACAACGAAAATTCAAGATTAGACAATTCATTTTTTCTTTTAAAAAATGCATATTAATTGATATTGATTTTTCATGCAAATAAACATTAATGTTTTATAATTTATTTTTCGTTGCCTTCTAGACTCGCCGTTCAGACAGTGAACCAGTTGGTATGGAATACAATGAACTTCAATTACATAACATAAGAATGGATTCCAAGATGCCTGCAAGTGAAGATAGTGGAATAGATATTTATAAAACTGTGCCAAAAACAAATTTACAAATTAATGGTCTTGACAAAAATTTGAAGTCGTCATCTGCACCTTCATCTCCCGGAAAGCTATGTGAGTAATACTTAATACTCCTTCCAAAAAAGAATTATGTACGTGTGCATTGAAATTTATACAACTTCAAAATCCTAAATAGCAACTCCACGTTTTTATTACAAATTTGGATTCTCTATGGAAAATTCATTGATTAGATTTTTAAATTTCGAATTTTGGCTTAAACTTTTTTCCCAAACTTTTTACCCCCATTTTAATTACTTTTTCTATGAATAAAATAAGGTAAAGCACTTTGCAATAAATTTGTCTTCCTAGAACTTGGTAACAGGGTTTAGAGTTTGGTTTCCTTGGACAGGTATTTTTAAAATATCCCATCCTCCCATTTTTATTTTTTTGATTTGAACTATCTAAAAATACCTTTTTCTCACCTCTTGGTGATAGGGCGTGTCTCGGGGATCTAAATTAGAAAAGTGATCGAGTCTTGTGTCATTAGATATGTTTTTCAAATCATCTATTTTTATTTTTGAGATATGTTTCCCGTCATCTTTATTTTGCAATTACAACCTAACCTATGAATCAAAACTCAGCAACCTGAGTATCAAACAAGATTACTGGAAAATCCAAATCTACAATAAAAAATAAGGCTTTCCATTTAAGCTTCAGTTACGCACCTTACTCCATCAAAGAATATATGAGTATATAGGAGAAGAAAGTGGTTTGTTCTCACTTTTTGCACTATTTATAAATAGTTATTTCTTTGGTATTGTTTAAGATATTTCTTTAATACATTTATATCATCCATGTTGATTAAATCTGCCAACATATTTTGAGGTAAAAAAAAATAAAATGGTGGTTGACAGGAGACAGCGTACGCAACCATACACGTAGAGTTGTCCAACAACTGGTTCTCGGGTGACGTAATTCCTGACTGTCAACCCCCAGAGGGGGAGATAAAAGAGTCATTAAATTTATTTTTTTTTTAGAATATATTTAAACTTTTAAATTTCTGATCCAATGTGAAATTTGAGTTTGAATGCATTTTGGGCACCCGTTATATTAACACTAGAAAGACTGAATATTGCAGTTTACTTGGAAAGTAAACTGCAATATTCTTGGAAAGTTGTTTAACGGTAGATCAGTTCGACATCTAAATTCTTAAAATAAAATCATCGAAATCAAAAACCTAAAATAAAACATCGATCATCAAAATTCTATGGTATTTTATTCGATTCGGTTAACGAAAATATTTAAATAAATGGAACGCTGACTTTTCAATAATACTTATATGTTAGGTTTTTAGGTAATTTAGTTTCCTTTTCTCTGTAATTAATAATTACATACATGTTGAATTACTATTGTGTTTCTTTAATGAAACTGGGATAGCTAATACCTACTAAAGTGTGCCTCATAATCAAACTTACATGGGGATATGGGATGCATACCGGAATACCTGAGGAATCAATCTAGCTCTTCCCGTCATTCTAGGTGTAGAATTTTATCGATACACTCCTTCGAACTAAAAAAAACACTTAAATTAAGATCAAATTATGAAAACTCAGAAATACTTAATACTTTCAGTAAGTTGTATTTTGAATTACAAAGCACACAAAAAAGATACCACCCTAGCTCTAACCGTCTTTCTAGNTTTTTTTTTTTTTTTTTTTTTTTTTTTTTTTTTTTTTTTTTTTTTTTTTTTTTTTTTTTTTAAGAATATATATCAAACTTTTAAATTTCTGATCCGATGTGATATTTGAGTTTGAATGCATTTTGGGCACCCGTTATATTAACACTAGAAAGACAGAACATTGCAGTTTACTCGGAAAGACTTAAGGGGCCCAAATTGTTTAAAAGTAGATCAGTTAGACATCTAAATTCTTAAAATAAAATCATCGAAATCAAATACCTGAAATAAAATTTCGATCATCAAAATTCTATGGTAATTTATTCGATTCGGTTAACAAAAATATTTAAATAAATGGAACGCTGACTTTTCAATATTACTTATATGTTAGATTTTTAGATAATTTAATTTCCTTTTCTCTGTAATTAATAATTACAAATATGTTGAAATACTCTTGTGTTTTTTTAATGAAACTTGGGTAGCTAATATCTACCAAAGTGTGTCTCATACCCAAACTTACCTGGGGATATGGGATACATACCGGAATACCAGAGGAATCAATCTAGCTCTTCCCGTCATTCTAGGTATAGAGTTTTATCGATACAATCCTACGAGCTAAGAAAACACTTATATTAAAATCAAATTATGAAAACTCAGTAATACTTAATACATTCAGTAAGTTATATTTTGAATTGCAGAGCACAAACAAAAGAGGAACCACACGGGCTCTACCGTCTTTCTAGTGTTAAGGATGATAATTATAGAACTCCTTCAATATTTTAAATATTTTTTAGATCATAAACTGAACGAAAGAAACAACTTACTTGGTATACCTCCATCTGGTCCATTTTTAACGCTTACACCTAAACCTCTCCGAAGAACTTATTCAGCTAGGCTTGACAATGATTTTTCACATGGATCATCAAGTCCAAGAATCCGAAGAATCATTCGACCAACCTCCCTTTGTGTGGGGAATGAATTCTATGGAGATAGCGTTTCAGTCATAAATGTTCCAGCAGGGCAATCAAATCCTTACAGAGAAATATCTGAAGAAAAGTAAATATTTCAGTTTATAAGTTTCATTGTTATAGTCATTTTCTTTGTTTATTTAAAGAAGAACTTCACCCATAACAAGAAAAATACTTAATTTTTTTAGGTTGTAACATATTTAAAAATTTGACTTTGTTTCAGCTTTACTTATGTTTTTGTAAACATTTTACATGAATAATAAACGCATCATACGTTAATATAAAATTAGGATGACTGCTTAAAATTTCAATAGTACGGTCAAACAGTTCAAAACATTTTACATTATTTACACATGATACATATTTATAAAATTGGAATGACTTTTTTTCAATTTTCAGCTGAAGTTTAGCTCAAACCTATTCAACATTTTACATAACATTACACATATGCCAAGTTTAACAAAATTACCTGATGATAGACGATCTAAGAAAAAACCGATGGAGTAATCAAGTATGGTTTGCTGAGTTCTATTCAGTGAACTAGTTCTTTTATTCTCACAAAGTTTCCAACTAAACTACAAAGTTGGCAACAGATGGCGCTAGTAACTAAAAAGTTACGAAAGACTATTTTCTGTTGTAAGTCAGACCATTCCAACTGAAATATTTTCGCGGACGTCTGTTTATTCGATCCTCCAACTGTGCAAAGTGGTTTCAGCTAGTAGAGGTCATTTGAAAAACTCTGGCACTGCTAACTGAGAAAACTATAAATTTCTCAGTCAGCAGTGCCACCACTTCTCCAACTTTATAACTAATTTTGAAACTTGGTGAGAATAAAATCTGATAACCTAAGCAGAACTCAGCAAACTGTGCAAGCTATATCTTTCCATTTTTCTTTAGTTGATTATTCAAGTAACCGGTCACATTCCGGGCATTTATTTTGGATGTTTTAATAAAAGGATCTAAAACAGATGCTATCTTTGTTTAAAATTTTTAGAATTTTATCCTTTTATAAAAGGAACTAAATAACAAAATCTACTATACCCATTTTCAAGATTACAACAATTTTTTAAACCAGCATCTTATGTATGCTGTGAATTATTGCTTTGAATACCCAACATTCATCAGTATCATTTTGATTTTATGAAAATTTTGATTGAAAAAAGTTTTTTTGATAGAATAAATTATCCTTTATCAGGCTTACTTTATCTCTATTTACAGATAATTTTTTTCTCGGAAATACTGATAAACAGAGCAGAAATGTTACATTTCCGTTACGCAAATACTTTCTAGAGGTCGACCAAAGCTTTAGTGTCCCTTTATAAAATTAGACAGTTTTTCAAAACCCTTTTTTTTTCTATCTCTTAAAAAATGAAACAATTTCCCCTTGATGTGGGGAAACTTGAAATCTAAGTATATTATAGATGCGAGTGAAAAAAAATTTAATTAACCACTCAAATGCAATAGGTGTGTGCCTATTAGAATCCTCAAAAGTTAGCTTAAGTACAAGTACTCCCTCATAGTACATTCATATTTCTTTTTTCATCTTTTGCAGCTTAGCAAACTAAGTTACCCCAGTTTATGGTTCCTATTTTGTTACCTTGAAATTTTTTCTTAATGTTTTATAATAAAATTTTTTAGTTTATTTAAAGAAATTGTTACGTTTAAAGTTTTTTTGGTTGAGTCAGTATACTTTTGTAGAGTCTCAATATAGTCATTTCAATATAGTCATAATTAAATGACATGGTTTCATATTTCCATAACATTTACAAAAAAAAATTGTTTTCTTGGAGGTTTACTCTTTGACCCAAAATTGTTATTAGGCATACTTTTCATTACTTTATATTAATTTAGGTCAAAATAATTGACAAATTTATTTTGCATTTTAATAATTTATGGTTATGAACATGAAACATCGATGTCTTTTTCTGCGCTAAAGGTAAAACTTTCCAAAAACGGCACATTTTCAAATAATTTTTCATTCACTTATTTGCATCTATTTGCATCTAAGAGAATCAGAAACTCGAAATTGAAATTTCTTTCAGTTACGAAATCAATTATTGATAAATTTTTGAATATATATATAAAAGAAAGTTTTCTAAATTATTGTATTTTTATATTTCTGAACAAACATAATTCCGATAATCTAACGGATTTTTGTATCGACTATTAGACTGTTTTTTATAACTAAAAAATACCAAAATTTACTTTTGCTCCTAATTAGAGCATCAGAAAGAAAATATAATAGTGACACCGTTGTCCCATATGTGTAAAAGGACATTCTCAAATAAATTTTTTTTTATCTCTAAAATAACTTATTTTAAACTTAAACTTTATTTTCCGACCTTTTGTATTAACGATTCCTGTTTCAATTTCAAATTGTAGATAATTCAGTTTTTTACGATATATTATTGAATTCTTTTGAATTTCTTTCTTGTTTTAAATCTCATCGTTTTTTTTAAGTTAGATCGGTTTTTGTTTTTATTTCCTTTTAATTTCATCCTTTTTGAGATTTTATTGAATAAAGAAACACTTCTTTGAAGTATTGTAATTTTTTTTTCTTTATCACAGGTTTAAGAAATTTTCTATTTATTTTAAATTTCTGTTTTCAATTGTAATGATAGACTACTTTTATGCGTGCTCCTAAGTTTTAACATAAGCCTATAGTTTAGAAAAAAATTTAGAAAAATAAAATAAGTCATTAAAATATATGTTTATAACATCTTAAAATATGAAACATATACACTTTTCTGAGCAAAAATAATAAAGCGTTGCTAGTTTTTAGAAATTTTACTCCTTTCATTCAAATATTATTTTCCTAATTTTGTTAATTTGAATCATTTTAAATAAAATGTTTGAATAGTTCCCGAAAAATAATTTAAAAAATACTTGTTCTAAAATGAAAATAGAAACATTTTTAAGCATATTTTCCTGGAACCATTCAATCAATTTATTTCAACTAAAGTTTTTTTTAACATAAATTAATGTTCTTCATCTTTAAAAAATTTTAAATTTTAACAAAATTATAACGAATAATTATAACAAAAACGTAAAAAGTAAGTATAGTGTTATGGGACTAGAACAATCAACCATTCTACTGTCATGCCACATTTTCTAGAATGGTGTTACTTTCCTCCTGGACTACTTTCCTGTTGGAGTTAAAATTCCGAATATATACATTAAATCAAAAGTCTTTATTCAGAGAAAGTGCAGTTTTTTCTCTGATTTCTCAATAAAATTTAAACTTAGTGCTAGATAGATTGATAGATAGATAAATAGATTAGTTTTATTAATAATTTATAAAGTATATTTTCAGCCGATCCTTATCAGTGGTAATGAGTGGAATCTACGCTGTTTTCTTATTAATGTTTGGAGCTATAATCTACATGAATGATCAACACAGAGCACAGAAATTTTCTTCAGAGGTAATTTTTTTTTAAAAATTCATAGATCTAAACTGCACTGCATTTCAAACTTTATCTAAAAATATTTTCTATCTAAATATATTATTTTTAATTCATTTACTAACGTACAATTCATTTCGAAGCAACTCGATAGAGTCAACTCTCAAACAATGATAAAGTACGCTTTCTGTAACCCAGGTTCGAATCCCAACGATGGCTTTTAAATTCGAATCTCACTAACCAAAGTGCTAACAAAAGATATTTCTTGGTGTAAATGAATCGTGGGTCTAACCGTGTGGGAAAGTTGTGGTTTTCCTTCCTATGTAACGCAGATGTGGGTTATTTTCACACCAAAAATCCTCTATGAAGACAAATCTGTCTGAATACTTGATACAGGAACCGAGAGTTCCCTTGTCTTCTGTCTTGGGCTAAAAATTATAAGGCTACGAAGTTTAACATTGCTATAGCCGCAAACCTGTTAGTTTGCTGTTCAAAACCAGTAATAAAATTAGTTATGCGGTTCTAAACAAAAGAAATATTTGCTTGTCCAACTTGTGAATAACATTTTCATTTTTTTAAATCAATCTGAGTTAATCTCTTGGAATCTCCCGACCAACTGGAAATGAAAATAGTTTTTCCAAAAGTCTATTTTTCAAGCCTGTGGTCACGATTTCTCATGCTCTGATCTTATTGAAATTCATCTGGATAGAGTTGTTTTGGAATTTATTTCTTTTCATCCAAGCACGAAGGTAATATATGCTCTACTAAATATCGCACTCGCAGTTAACTCAGCCAATATTTAAATAATTCTTTCAATACCTACCTAAAAGATGTGTGTATTTATTTTTGCATACAGATTGGGATGCATATCATTCTGAGATGTAAAATAATATGCATGGAAATAATTTATTTTAAACAATTACTTTACAATTTTATTTTAAAAAGAAACAACGTTTTTTCATCGAAAGCGAACTTCAATCATTTTTTAAAACTTTGGAGAACAGTTGTAAAAATTTATGAAGAGTTAATTATTAAATTATAACTAATTTCGTTACCAAGAAAGATTGATTTCTGGAATGGCATCTAGGGCACGTGACCCAACCTTAAAGAGATTCCCGATATACAATTAACTGTTATTTCAAAATTTATTGAATAAAGTATAAAGTCAAAATTCCACTTAATTTTTTTAATTAAATTCCTCAGCATATTTTGTACTTATACTGTACTCAGAGCTTGAAAATATCAGTCCTCCTCAGTAAATCAACCCCGTTTTCAAATCAAGAACGAGCTTTCTTTTTAATTGAACATCAATTTTCCATAAAACTATTATTTTTTTTTAGAAAATTAAATCAAAATTCCAAATCCATCTTAAATGGATGAATAATGGATTTTCAAATAATGGATTCCAAATTAAAAGGAATAATGGAATCCAAATTAAAAGGAATAATGGAATCCAAATTTAAGATTTCCATTATCATATTTTGGAAAATAATCCAACATTTTTCGAAAGAGAATTTAACTTTTTAAAAAGAATCTCGGATTCTTAAAAATACATGAAATAAATAGTCCCTTTTTATAAGTATTTGCCCAGAGTATCTCAATTTGAAAATTAATCCTTTAGTTCAAATTGTACTCAAACTCTTACAATAATTCAATATATGAAGGATTTGAAGCAATATAATAAGCCACATTTTCAAAATAGTTAGAGGGCGTTTATTTTTAAAGCTTGCTTAATGAGAGACATTTTCACATAGTCAGTAAGATGTTTTAGAAACTTGTGAAAAACCTCACCGGAACCAAAACAAAAAAAATAGTGTGGCCTGAAAATGCCCCCTTTCAAAAATGTGCAGCTTCTCACTATATTACCCCAAACCCATCCTTTAGAAAATAACTAAATTTCAATGAAACTTTTTTGTTGCTTTTAGGTTTTCAGTTCTGTCATTTCCTTAATGGGATTGCTATGGTTGATTATATTCCATGTTGATCTATGCCGTTATAAGAATACAGTATTGAAACAGTTAAAGGAAAGAGAAGATGCGATGCAAGAAGCGAGCGAAAAATTTAGCGTTGCAACTGAATATATCATCAATTCTGGTTTTAACATTCCATTGAAGGAAAATGCGACGGAAGGGAAAAAGTTGGAACCGCCGCCCTATAGGTTTCTTCTAGGGCGACACAGTGGAAGTTTTTATCTGAAAATTGGATCTGCGTGTAAGTATCCTCTTAAAAACATTTTGAACTTAATGCTGGTTAAAACAGGGTAACTTTCCTGTTCAAATTCATGGCAATAGTTGACAAACTTCTAGAATTATTTGAACCTAATTTGACTTACATTCTCTATTGCTTATTTTGAGTCATTTATAGTAAGTAAAATAATTTGATTTATTGAAGGAGTATATCTTTGTTTTAGGTTTTTGCTTTGGATACCTAATATATCAGGGACTTCAGCTAGGACAGCATATATTGAATTTTCTAGATGATGAGATGAAGCTTCTGAATTGCTCTCGTCATTCATCTGTTGTTTTGCATGTCATTGCCCCAATCTTTGCTTTCTATCAACTTTTCATCACTTTCAAATATTCGAATGTAAGTAATTTAACCCTTTTTTTTTAAATCCACTTGTTTTTATTTGTTCTAAGGCTTTTTTCTTACAACAAGATTTAGTTAGGGGACGAATTTTGACACGCTTAATATTACATAAATAAAAATTCGCATGCACAAGACTTTGTTTAACTGAAATTGGACATCAAAGATGTATCATTTAAAGAGTACTCATACACAATCCATAACGAGCCTATCTACATTCGCATGGCTGCAGCCATATTTACTGCGATGTAGTAAAGTGGCTATAGTGCCACCTAGTCGAAAACTGGAGTTTGCGTTTCTATCTCGAAAAATACGAAGTTCTAGAACCTCATCTATGCAGCATGAATATACGTAAGGAGAGGAAGGTAATGCTAAGAAACGAACGCTTCCAGTTCGCTTTTATTTGTTAAAATTTTTCTACACGTGACGAAATGATCTTAGGCTGGGAAAAAAACAGCTAGACAATATACCTTTATTTTCGATATACAAAGCTTAAGAAAAATTTAAAAATCGAAAATAAAGGTATCTTATCGTGGATAACTAGTTTGTTTTCTTCGTTTCGTCACAATTAAGTTGTGGGAAATTCCGAACACACAAATGCAAGATTTATGTGTTCTTTTTTTTTTTACACCTTTTTCCACAAGGTTACCATTCTCATTGAGTTGATGATGCCATACAACTTTGCAATACTAATAAGTGGAATTCCTAGCCGGAAATAGATAATGTAAAATTAATTCTAAATTCCATAATCAATTCAAGCTTATCATGAAATTTTAACTATTTGTCAAATTGTACAGGAATGGTCGCTCAGGTTTTTGTTCTGCACTTGTTGTCATCCAACACTAACCTATAAGTATTAATGATTACAATTGTAGCTATGATTACAAATACAAACCAATGATTATTAGCAATCCTAATCATTCGAGAATACTTAATATCAAAGTTACTTGTAATAATGATTTTTGTGTGATTAAAATTTGATTTTCATCGTAAATAAATCATATGATTACGAGTAATATATTATTATGTAATCATTGTCTGCAACTGTTAATCAAATATGTAATCTTCGCTCATATCTGATTCTTTATAGTTCTTGAAAAATTGGTTTTCGTAAAAAAATTATCTTGGTGGCATTATTTCACTCAGTCACGATATCTGTTTTCAAATGCCCGTTAAAAGGTGGCCAATTCCCAGTTTTAATACTGGAATACTGGAGGCTATTCAAAGCTCTTACAAATTTTCTCTGTTTCATAAAGTAAAAGAGCTTTTCTTTTCCATGCTCTTCATTCACGAATTGTGATTATTAATAGGATTAAAAGACATGCTGGTTTGAATCCTGGCAACAGCTAAACACAGCAGGCGCAGTGCTAATAAAAAATGTCCCTAGTGGTAGAAATCATGGTTTATTTTATTTCTGTCGGGTTAACCATTGAAGGTTTTCTGATTTTTATTCAAGTAACGCAAGCTAAATGAAAAATAGTTTATTTTTACTTAATAAATCCGTCTCCATTCAAAAGTCCCTTTGTCTTTCGAGTTAAGTTCACAATTTCTAAGTTATGGGGTTTCACTATGATACAGATGCAAACCAGATGTGGATCTGCTGTTCAACGCCGGTGGTAAAGGATAATTATTTGCATGCAATAAATGCTATTCACACCTTGTTACTTCATTTAACAGTTAAATGAAATTAATAAGCAACAGCGTGTTATAATATAGAATTCTTTTGTTATAATATAGAGGGTGTTCCTTAAAGATCACCCTCAATATGCTTTTTTAGTATCCTTATCGAAAATGCAAACCAAAAGTATTACCGTTGGGGGTCAAAAATTAATATTTAACCAAGGAAAAAAAACAAAAACGCTGTCGAAATATGCGAAACCACAGTACAGAAAGACGGTAATAAAACAACAAGAAATGATTGAAGAAGGAAATAGAGAAGAGTTGAAAGGTGATTATCAGAAACGTTATCAGCTTTCAACCTCCCAATAAACCTATTTTGGTGTTATTTACATTCACTACTGTAACTGGTCAGATTTTAACAGCGTTTTTATTTTTTCCTCTGTTAAATATTAATTTGTGACCCTGTTATTACTTGTAAAAGAAATCCGATATTGTTTCTGGTGTTTGTGAGATCTGAAATTTCTATATCCTTAATAATTAACATTTTGAAGATTACTTTCTTTTTAAATATATATTTGTGCTTCATTCAAATATTATAAAAATTGCATTTGTTATAAAGGGTGCCTACTGAACTTCATTACGTGTGCACCTCTTAATTACCTCTTAATTTTTAACTGGATATAAAAATGGTGTCTAGATGTAATAAAGTAGATATGTGGTACAAAGTGAAATCTATACCGCAGAGGACTGCTCGTAAGGACACCGGTTCCCAGTAGAACACCCAAGTCAAGCATCACTGGTTGCGGTCAGTAAGCAGGTGGGTGACCACTTTGATCAGCCTGCGTAGGGACCGAGGGTGCGCGTTATCGGTCCTCGTTAAGCTGTTCTACCGTAAAGTGCTCGAGGTAGCAGGTCGTTGGTCTACCAAAGCAGGGGATCCATCCCCTCTGCAGAGGATCAAAATTGCGATGGCAGGTCCTCAGGGATGTTTCCCAGACCGTCGCTAATAGCCCATTGTGCAGCTCTAGTGCAATGTAAATAAAGTACCTACATGGTGAGATCGTTTACAGCATCTCTCGCTGAAAACTATTGAATTAGCCTTAATATCTCGAAAATTGTACGAGAGAGGGGGAAAAGTGGATTATTCAATTGTTGAGCCTTTGTTAGGAATCCATATCTTTCATCATTTTTGAGAAAGAAACGCTATCTTTACCGTTTTATGCAAGGTGGAACTGCCAGCTGTCTCATCGTTTTGAGCATAGCCACTTTAATATGCCTAGACACCATTTTTATGACTATAGCTGCAGCCTTTCGAAAGTTATGCTGGTGCGGCATATCTGTTAATAAAACGTTAATAAACAGTTTGAACTTTTTTTTTAGATTGTTATAAATAGAATGAAAGCTTTAGCAAGGTTCGGTCTTATGCACCTGATTGCTACATGTATGTGCAACTGGTTTAATACAATAGTTGATGAAGCTGTTGAAGATTATACTCATATGACTAATAATGTCTCACTCTCAGAATTCGGTAAGATGAGCTATATTTCTATAAAATTGTACATACACCTACAAAAAATTATATCTTTTAAAGCAATTTTCAAATTACTTTCAGAATCTTTGATTGTATTTTGAAGATTTTACTTTTTCTTCAAAATATCTGTATTTTTCGTAGACATTTCTGGGTCATTTTGAAGATTTTTCTTTCAAAATGTTTACGCACGATCTCATTGCTACCTTCATGCGTTTGTCTCCACAACCGGCTGTTGTGTGAATACTTTAAATTTTTATGAATTAATATGGGTTAATTTCTAAAGGCATCAAAAGAAAATAGGGAATAGTATTTGACCAACTCCATATGCTGTGAAATATTTATATTTCTTGATGATATGCCGTGCGTTAATATTTTTTTATTTTTCAAGTAACTTATACATCTTTACAAAATACGCAATTAAATTTTACATTCGTAGCCAATGCTGAAGCTGTGGGAATATTCGATCTGAACTGTTTTTTGTTACTTCCCTGGAATTATAATAATTATAGTTTTTATTTTTCTTAACATTATCATGAAATAATGCAGTCTCTGGAACATATGGACACTTATTAGACCCTATATTATTAAAACTAATACCAGAAGATTTAACTTTAGAATACAACCGCAAGCGAAAATCAAAGTCAGAGTTTAATGTTTCGGAATTGATTCAATTTATCAATATTAAATACGGTGAGATGATCTCAGGGTTTAATGATTATAAAACGCCTTTAACAAAATATATTTAATAACAAACACGGATGATGGTAATTATACAGTGGCATGGAGGAAACTCATTACAATTAATGATGATTTCACATTGCTGCGTAGAGCATCTGTTTAGTTTTCGAAATTATTATTTACATTGAGAAATATTATTAACACCGTGTACCGATTCTAACATAGAATATGTAATTCATACTGCATTGCCTTCCAATTTTAAGTCCATCTCTATAGCAACTCTTCGTATATAGTTAACATCACGTACTGTGCGACTACTTTGCTAACCGTTTTTGCGTCCCTATCACAAATAGTGTGTTTGGGTGTATCATCTCATATATATTATTATTTTGCCTAACCATATCTATTTTCATTTTCCTCAGTTAGATGCTTTCACAAAAAAATGTTTTAGATCTGTTCGGAAAATCTGTATTAGTATTCTCTGCTTTGTCTACCATACAACCTGCATGAAACTTAAGTTTCTAAACACATATCATTTGAAAAGCAATGTAACGCTGCTATTCGAGCACTATAATTGGTGAATAATTTATAAAACATATTATTATTTAGTTAACAGTCTGCGACTCTTATATAAGGTCTTATTTTAACTTCTTGCAAAAAGGCATTAAAAATCTAATCTGAACACTTGGGACACAAAATATGACAAAATTATTTTAACGTTCACAAGGAACAATGTAACGAAGGATAACTTTTGAAGGAAGGGTAAATATAAGACTTTAAATGTAATAAAAGACGATCAAATTTAAAAACTCACTCCTGAAAATATTTGATTTAAAGTATATAAATATTGTACTTTTGTTTACCTCTAAACAAAACCGATATTATTATAGATAGTCATCACTTTTGTCAAAAACACTTACAAATAGCATCTTATCAAATATTTTTAATTTAGAAAGATACGAGGAAGACTATTAACTTGGAAAAATGTGATAGAATATTAGATAAAATACCTTTGCTAGTTTAATAAATTTTGTATCCAGTTGCAAAATTGGATGAATGCAATTCAGATTTATTTTTTTTTACTTTAAAAGAAAATTACTTCTTCTGCAGAAGCTGTTTTCACTTTCTCTAAAAAAAAGTCCTTCTCTAAAAACACTCTAAAAACAAACTTTCTCTAAGAACAGAGCATAAATAAAGGAATTGAATTGAAATAGGAATAAAGTCACTAAAAATATTAAATTTAAAAATATTTTCATACAATGATAAAAATATTCACACAAAAATAAGAATATTTTTAATTAAAATAACCGATGGAGCTATAAATGAGTTTGAATGCACAGCTTGTTCAATTTTCAGACCTTAAGAAGTATAAAAGTGATGTTAATATTGTGCTAAAAATTTTTGTTTTATTAGCTTTCACTATAAAGCTTAATCCGATCAGTTAAAACTTCAGATTTCGCAACTAAACATAATTATTTGGAAATATTAAGCATGGTGATGGCTACAAATTTGTTAAAATACCTATTCTTTTCTTACTTATGCTACCACTTTTTAAGTTTAAGAACAGTATGAACCCTGATTTAGTATCAGATTTCCTCCCAAGTTGGAGTTTTTAGAAACTCACTAGCTTTTTTAATTTTTTTTCTCCTTTAGAATTTTATTTTTGCCAACTCTTTTTCAAAGGTAACTCCTTAATTATCGTCTATTTGTAATAGTTTGAATAATGTTTTAACTAAAATTACTTCCATTATATAAAGTTAAAAAAAAATCTGGATGTCGCTAACGAAGATACAGCTGAGCGAATTTTATATCTATTCAATTTTATTTATCCTCTAACTTTAATGCAGTTATTGTAATAAACACGTTTCATTTATTGCAGATATTGCAACCTTTCATATAACAGTTGAAAGAAGTAAAGAATTGGGCCATCCTGTCAACTGCACTTCTAACTCAATTCTTTCTACACGTTCCATGAGTGCTATACCTTACCTTTACCCATTCGCTATAGAATACAATCTTCTACTAGCTGGTGTATGGTTTATAGTGTGGCAAAACATTGGAAAAGAACACACGCATGCCAATCCTCACCATTTGAGGCATACCATTTCACAAGATGAAGAAGGCAGTGAAGCAATCGCTTATCAAAGTAATCTTGTAATTAATGCAGATTGCCATGCATCGAACAAAGGTTTGTTCTCTGGGCTCTTCCTCATGCTAACTGTTGTCGTTACAGTAATAGTTTTCTTTGTTGCTATGTCAACAAAAGGTTACCAATCGAAGGCCGTAATAATCCATACATGTCAAGAAGGTGTACTAACAATAATAGGACTCATAACAGTGATTATATCGTCCTATCAGATCCGAAAATTAGACCGTAGTGAACATCCAATCACTTTTCTAGATGATGTTCTTTTATTTGTACCTCTTCCATTTTTCTTCGTACATGGAATAATGTCTATCATGTCAGAAATAGATAATGAAAACTACTCCAGACTTGCCTTGCATATTTTGGTTACAATTCAAGTGGTGGTACAAACTCCCTTCATAATTGATGGCTTGAGAAGATGTAGCAATTCTCAGGTACTTAGATATAAGAAACCAGGAAGAGAGGTTATAACATTCATGATTATTCTAAATCTTACTGTTTGGATCGTCAATACATTTGAATTAAAAAGTGTTGAGCAGTACCATGGACAAGGAGAATATTTTGGTGAACTAGTATGGCTTTTCATTGGGCATACTTCTCTTCCACTCATGTTGTTCTATCGTTTTCACTCATCAGTTTGTCTTGCAGATATGTGGAAATCAGCTTATGAAAAAGAACTTTAAAAACATGATGATGTACTAGTATGGCTTTTCATTGGGCATACTTCTCTTTCACTGATGTTGTTCTATCGTTTTCACTCATCAGTTTGTCTTGCAGACATGTGGAAATCAGCTTATGAAAAAGAACTTTAAAAGCATGATGGTGGTTACGATACTTAAAAAATGCTTGGTTGAATTTAAGTTTTTAGTAACTTTTCGAAAACTCAATGTAATTTATTGATACATGCCATACGTAAACATTTATATTTGTAAATATTTTCCTCATTTAAATGTTATACGGGCTTTTACTAGTAAGAGGCAGACTATGAACTGATTTTAATCATGTTGATAGTTAAAAAATTATTATTTTCGTAGCATGCAGTTGTGATTTAGTAAATATTTGAACACTTCAACTATTTCAGTTTTGAACCATAATTAAATTTAAGCCCTGCTCAAATGCTCTTACAATCTCTAGTATAATTTAAAATAAGTCAAAACTGGAATTAGCTTTTTTTTTTTACACTTAAAATAGTTTAAAAGTTTTTTTTTTTAATGAGGTCATACTTCTGAAAAATTGCAGCTCTCACAATTCTATTAGAACCATTGTTGAACAATGGTAAATATAGTAACAAGCGGATTTCTGAATCTTAGCAATCAACGTTCATTGCATTTTTTAAGCAAAAACTCTCCGAAACCTTATGAAAAATTGTTTTGAATTTCTTAACTTTCTGATAAAAAGCAACGATTGCAAGAGTAAAGTTTTACTTTATGCTTGGGTATCCAACAGTTCTTTATTCACTTACATCCTTATTTACCTTATGTTGATTTACTGTTATATTTTTTCTGCGTAATTTCACTATTTAACTTTACTATTCAATCACGTAATTTTACTATGAAACAATACTATGTAGCGTTTACTATGAAATAATGACAAGTCTTTTTCTCTTTTTTTGTATAGTTTCGCAGTTTGTTTTATCAGAAATAATGTAACTAGTAACATTTTTAATGTCAATTAATGGCTAAATGTTAACATTTTTGAAAAACTTTAAATAGATTCAGTTTTTTATAATGCATTTTCTATGGATTTCATATACAATACTAAGATTAGGAACAAAGGTTTTTCAGAAGCTCTACAATAAAAAACATTAAATATACACTTTCTCAGATGCTTCAAACACAATTTCAATACTTTTTACGAGGTTTTTTTAACGGTCGTTGTTTTACAACTGTTCTCACATAACTCTTTACAAAATAAATCTGCAATATACTAAAATGAAAAAAAAATTTGTTTCAAGAAAGTTTGCATCTTTTAAAAGTCAGAACCCTGTGTTTCCTTTTATGTAAAAATTGTAAATATTTGAGTGTGTGTGTGTGTTTTTTTTTAAATATTTCATTTATGTAAAAAATACAAATGTATGTAAATATTTCAGAAATTTTTGTACATAAATAAGAAATATTGTATGTCCTTGCATTAAAATTAAATTTTCTTTACGTAGTTCTAATTTATTATTATTGCAACAATGATGCGCTTAAACATAAAGTATCTTAAAACGAATAACAATACATAAGAAAGAAAGCATTAAAGTATAACCCTGAATGCCGTATGCAGGTTGTTAAAACTGATGCTTCAAATAGTTATAACAGGTAGAGTCTGTTCCTTTTGTCTCTTATTAATTTCATTTTTTCCATATTGAAATACTAAAATGATGTCAACATCACTGGAACAGTTTCTTTGTAAAGAATATCTTGGATTACCAAACGTACCAAAGATTAACCAATACAACAGTTTTAACAGTACAATTCCTACTGTCACGTACTTAGTTATAATGAATATTTTGGACTGATAGTTATTAAATGTATCATTAAATATCATACCACATAACCGCTCTTAATAGTTTTTAAACAGCGTGCCGTATATATCTGTGTCTAAGTCGCCCCATTGGAAAAGTTGACCCCTTATTTTTGATGACGAGATAACAATTTCTGGTGTGCCAGATGTATATGTCGAATGCTGGAAAAAAAACAATATAAGAAAAAAACAAAAAATTATTAAGCCTACACAATTTTTTAAAGTTATTACTTCCCATTCTTCTCTCAGGATGTATTTGTCCTCAAATAAAATACATTACGTTATTAAATCCGACATTGATGTTCAGTAATCCTTAAATTGATAACTCTTTATGTTTTAAAAGTTTTCATTGCATAGTATCTTTTGAATTATTTTTTAATAAATTAAATTTTTCGTATTCTAAATTTTTTAATGTGTTTTTAAAAATACCTTTGTAAAGAAAATACAAAAGTAATTGTTTGTAACATTGTAATATATTAAAAATAGCTTTTAAAAGGGGTAAATTGATAGTTATTCTTATCTACCTTATTGCTTGCATTGCATCGATATTCCACGATCAACGACTTAATTACGGATGTATGTCAACCCGCCCCCCCCCCTCGATTTTCGTAAAATTTTGGGGATTCGAAAAGTTTACTTAAACACCAACATATACAATAATTTGAGTTATGTTTATAAATGATTCAAGAAAATTGCGTTGCATTAATATCCTTCAAAAATGCTTATTTAGAGAAAATATAAGAATTTATGAGTAAAAATTTATGTTTTAGGCCCTTGTTTGAGATATGTTAATTTTATTCTTTAAAATCTTAGCATTCTATCCTATATTATTTCCTTGTATTTCTCGTTTTAATTATACATTACGTTAAGAACACAATCTAAATTGAAAATCTTATAGAAATGTTTCACTAAACTCCATCTAAAGAATATTTAAGAAAAAGAAATTCTTGTGTGGCATCAGTAAAGAAAAAATGAAGCACTTCAGTTACAGAAACCCTTCATAAATAGATCGGATTATATTTCTCCGCACTTCACTATGATTCATCTTTTCTTCTTCAACACCATCACTTGAACGTCTCACAAACAAAGTCATTTTTTTAAAAACCTTAAGAAACATGTCTTAAATACTGAGTCAAAAAGTAAGTACAATATCATTATCTCAATATGACAATGACAGTAGAATATTATTTATATTCCATTTGTAAGATTTATCTACAACGCTAGCTGTTTTAATTATTTATATCGATGAAGCTAACTTTTTATTTGTTTACTCCTTGCTTTGTAGATCGAATAGATATGTATTATATGAAGATTAGATCTGTAGATAAATGATACAAATGCATATGATTTTCTTTTATTATGCATAGAAATTTACAAAATACTTACATCGTTGCATACAATACAAAATACGTATTGATAAATGCAAATAAATTAGTTCAGCTTAGTATATGATAACAGTACTGCGTTTTTTAGTGATTAACCACTTCAAAAAAATTTAGTAGCTTGCATTTATGAAGCAGGTGATAAAATTTTATAAAACTCGTCAGTAATTATTACAATTGTGAAGTATAAAATAATTGTAATAAAATTCTAAAACTTAAGAAAATATTCTTAAAATTATTCTTGAAAAAAAAAACTTTATTGTTATTTTTGATCCAAAATGTGAAATTAGGTTATTTTAATTAAAATTTTATTCATTTCTGATAATATTGGTGCTTAAAAGTACCTTACCATATGGATATTATAATGACGAAATAATGACAAAATTTGGTGCTGTTGGATAATTGACTAATTGAAGATTGCGATGAAAACAGGATAATGAAAATTACCGTTGAAGAGGAAACTGTATCATAATTGTAATAAAATTTTTATTCAGCAGTATTTGTAGACCTCGAGATACGAAATTAAAAATATGTTTTTCCATACAACTTTCTAAGTGAAATAAATTTCGCATAATAATATCGATAAGAACAGGCCATGGGAGATAAATCCCCCATGACCAGCGTAGTCAAATGCCAAACTAAAAAAGAGATTGAGTGTTTCCCAACAGACAGTTAGGACCATGGGAAACTATCCATGTTTGGCGATTTATCGAAGGATAAAATAGCTAAAAAGAAAGCCAAACCTCCGTAATCAATATTGAATTTAAAATAAATCGCCAAAAAGGATCTTGAGAATTAGTATAACCTTGTAACTGAAACATTTCCGTGGTAAGAGAAATAAAGAATAATAGTAAAAGTAGATTTTGATGTTCGATTAAATCGCGATAGTGAATTAATGAGTTTTGCATTAGTATTGAAATAAAAAGTTCGCCTTTACATTGATTGTTAAGAAGAGAATAAAATATTTATATTTGCTTTTTATAAATTGTAATAAAAATAATATAATTGGATGAATTTAATAAAAATTCGATTAAGACTGTTTAAAAAAATTACATTTATGAATTTAAAGAAATTTTAAAGGGTAGGAACTATGCAAGGCCTATTATGGCATCACAGATATTAATAAAATTAAATTCCGAATACTTAAATTTGTATCATATGACAAACAAGGCTGTATTAAAAATTATTCTGAGTTTATTTTTTCTGAAAAAATTTTAAGTAAAATATCCCGAAGATTACTCCCGCAAAAAATTCCGAAACAAAGCCATTTTAGAAACACTTTGTAAGATAATTTTCTTTATTTACTGACTTTTTTTATGAAAAATTTTTTTAAAAAAAGTACTTTCTTCTAATAATTACGATATACCTACTGTTTTTATTCCCGATTTGAAATTCAAAATATTAAAATATTTTATTAGTTTCAAACTTCAGTATGATTGATTTAAGCGTTCATTCGGCAATAAATAAGTTAGGTTTTAGAAAACAGTTTTTGCATTTTCTTAAACAAGTTCGTAAATAACATAACTAAATTAAAAAGTTTAATATATAAAAGAACACACAGAAAAAAAATAATATTGACTTAGCTTAACATAATTATTAACTCACATTATTAAAAGGTAAAGTTTATCCAATTTAAAGTGACATTGTACTAGATGTTTAAAGCATTTTTAATACTCTTTCGTTGACTTTGTAAAGTGAAGTTTCTTTTTTTTTTCTTAAAGCATTTTATTTATTAGTATGTATGCTAATTTTTCAACTATAGTTAAGTTGAAACTAAAGTATAACTTATTTTTGAAAACTTACAAATTAGCTTAGAAGTATAAAGATATGTGTCTTAGTTTTAAGAAACGACTGGAACTATTTTTAAGAAATTATACATAGAGGAATATAAAAATGTATATTTTATGATGATTGATTGCAGAAAATCTTCGGCCAGTATATTGTTACTTTAATTTGATAAGAATAAAAGGTAAAAGGTAAATTATTTATCATTATTTAATATTCATTACAGTACAGTTTTTCGTCTGCTTCTTTTACAAGATTTATATATCTTTTTAATGTTATATGAGTCAACAACCAAAGATTGAAATAAGTTATAAAAATAAACTTCTGCACTGTATTCAAAATTTTCTAAAATATGCAGTTGAAATAATGAAAAAGTAAATTTGATTTCATTGTTAATGAAATTGAATTCACGTTTTTCAGACACCATACCCTGCATCAATGACTAGAAATATCAAGTTTTTAAAAAAAGTTATACAAATCTTATATTTTGTTTCAATTAAAAAAAAATACCATTAGCTAACTTTAGAACATTTAAAAAAAAACAATGAAATGCAGCAAATGCTTTGGAAAAAATACTTAACAAATAATATAGATGGAATTTAAAAAAATGTTTTTATATTATTTATAAAGTGGTCTGGGCTAAAAAAAAAATTTTTCAAATATTCAACCTATTTTGAATATATTTTGAATAATAAAAATATTCAAAATGTGAAGGAAACAGTCTAAGCCTTTGACGCAGATGGAACACGGGTGTCCTTTTTATATATTTTTTCATGACGCTCTAATTACAAACAAAAATATACTTTGGTATCTTTTAATTCTAAAAACAGTAATATGTACAAAAAAAATTTGTTACATTATCGGAATTTATTTGTACTTATTTGTACTTATTTGTACATTATTTGTACTAAAATATAAAATCCAAGAAAAAAAGTTTTTTGAATAAATTTTCATTCATATTCAAACATTTATCAATAATTGATGTTGTAAATTAAGGAAACTTCAATGAGGAATAACTGTTTTTCTTAGATTTAAATAACTGCAAATAGGTGCAAGTTTTTAAAAAAATAGCTGATTGGAAATGAGCCGGAAGATTTTACCTTTCACGGAGAAAAAGACACCACTGTTTCATACAGTATTTTATTACCATAAATTATTTAAATGCAAATTATAATATTCTTCAATTATAAATAATTAAAGTGATATTCAATTATGCAGACAGTGATTATGCAATTATAAATTATTAAAGTGATAAATATAATATTTTCCTCTTATTTGGACCTAAATTAATACAAAATAATTAAAAAAGTGCTAAAAATATGTTTAATAAAAATTCTGAGTCAAAGGATTAAAGACAAATTTCTCTAAAAAATACTTATACTGTATGAGAAATAATGAATAAGGAATATATTGTTAAGGTAGGTAGGTACTTTATTCACGTCACACTACAATTGCTCTATGGGCTAGCGTCGACGGTCTGGGAAGCATACCTGAGAATGATTCGAAGACATGCCATAGCAATTTTAACCTTCTGCAGAGGGGATGGCTCTCCTGATTTGGTAGCCCGACGACCTGCTTGCGAATTCGAGCACTTCACGGTATAATAGTTTATTGAGGGCCGGTACCTTGCAACCTCGGTCCCTAAGCTGGCTGATCAAAGTGATCACCCTCCTGCTTACTGACCGCAGCCAGTGATGCTTGACTACAATTTTCTACTGGGAACCGTGTCCTTATGATCAGTTCACTGAGGAACCAATGATTGTATGAAGACGTAGGAAACTATCTGTTAACAGTGGCTCAAAAACATGCTGTAACTATAAAATAATTGTTGAATTTTAGCTTGTTTATCTCTCAACTATTATTGATTGTTTATATCAACCATTATTATATTAACTATTGCTATTATTGGTTTAGTGTATTTGAATATAAATTTGATAATAATGAGTTATTCCCATTCACGTTGACATTGGTTAATAACTTATTTATAACGAAACTGATAATGAGCTTTTCTCTACAGGTATTTGGTAAATGCCCCTGAGATTTTCAATACTGATGGGATCAATAAGTGATTTAAATTTTCAACAGACCTGAAAATAACTTTAAAACCCAAACGCTTATTAGCAATTTTGTAGCAAACGGTAATAAAACGGTACAGTATTAAAGTAGTACTATATGTCAACAATGCTATATGCCACAATTCAAAACAAAATGTTATGAGTAAAAAAAAATTTAAATACTCTTAAGACCCACTTGTGTAAAATATTATGAAGGAATCTCTTATCAAACCAAAAAAGGATTTAATAACTCATTTGAGGATAGGTAGGCAATTAGCTGGAAATTAGTGTAGAGTATAAATTTGAATGCATTAATGTTCTTTTGCAATGTAGTAAATATCGTTATTATGGCATTCAACTCTGCTAAGATAGAAAATCATTCCCAAACAATCATGTTACTTCCCTACATCGAATTAACATTTTATGCCTTAAATCACCTTTAGGATTCAAAAGTAGTAATTTCAGTTTTTTAACATTTTTTTTTCAATTTTTATATCATCTGATTGAAATACTCAGTACTATTTAAATCTTTGATTTTTCTTTGTATCCCTTTTTAAAAGAAATATTCCCATTATTTCTTTTTAAGTTTCTCTACATTTTTTTGCTGGTAGTTAACAATTTAAAATATTACATTTGAATATTTTCAGCTTTAATTGCCAACATGGAGAAATCAGGTGACAAAGATGACCATTGCTGGCCATCTAACACCATGTACAGTCAACATCCATCCTTAAGAAAACTGGAACCCTTCGAAAAACAATATTTAATAGCTGTGGAAAGAGGAGATGTTGTTCGAGTTACAAGGTAAAATAATTTTATTTATTACTTTACTGAACATATACTATCCTATATGTAACCTTAACTTTTTTCTCCCTACTGTTTATTCAATAACTTTCATGTTTCTGCGTAAATATATTTTTTTAACTATTACTAATAATTAGAACCCAGATTTGCATGACCTTAGAAATGCCTATAAATGCCTTTAAAAACGCAAAGAAATGCCCTTGAAACTGAAAAAAAAAGTCCTTAAAAATGTAAAATATGCCCTATTAATTAAATAAAAGTATTAAACTAAAGCAATAATTTCCTCTTAAAATTACTTTCATTCGTCTCAAAATATATAAAGCAATACAATGTATGCTCCACGTTCATTTAAGTGAGAAATAAATGTTATATAATAAAATAACAAAAAAAGGAAAATATATTGATTTCTGCACTATATATTTTCTGAACGATTTCTGCACTATATATTTTCTGAACGATTTCTGAACTATATATGAAACTTCCTATATTACTCGATATCTGAATTATATTGGATTATTAAATTACACAGTTTCGTTTAATTGTGAACAATAGTAAATTCTTTTCTCGAAAACTGTAATGTTCCAAATAATAAAAATCAGAGAAAATGGAAAGCTATTATAAAGAATTACTTCAAAAGATTTTATATAAATAACATAATGAGAAAACATGATTGCAAGTAGTATTGTGAGTTGCAACATAAAATGTACATAACATACATAAACCTTGTTTTTAATGTAATGAAAATGACTCAAAGCCGAAGAATAGTAAAAAAATGGAATAAAGAATACCCCCAAAACTTAAAAGAGGCACTAAAAAGCAAAAAATGCCCTGCAAAATGCATAAAGAATTTAAAATGTCATAAAAATACGGGCCTTCATAATAATACTCACGTTCAACCAGTTTGTTTATAATACAAATGAATTCCGTATTAAATAAATTCCCTGCCAAGTTACAAAATTAAAAATTTTAATAATAATAAAGATTTACCTCTTACCTGTAACCTCTAAACTATAGTTTCTTCAAAACATGTTTTGATCAACCCCTTGATGCAGAATTTTTATTAAACATATTTTTCATACTTTTTTTTCATTATTTTGTATTAATTTAGGTGCAAATAAGAGAAAAATATTATATTTAGCATTTTTGAAGTTGAAGGTGAAACCTTCCAAACACAGCTCATTTTTATTATATATATATATATATATATATATATATAGTGGAACCTGTAAAAGTGACCACCTGGGTAAAGTGATCACCTGAGTAAGGTGACCATTTTCTATAAGTTTTATTTAAAGAGTCCTTTTTAAATAGTCTTCATAAAGTGACCACTTCTATATAG
>NC_092214.1:29107501-29153106 GCF_043381705.1 Parasteatoda tepidariorum | reverse complement strand
ATATATATATATATATAATAGACACCAGTGTCTCATCTGCATCAAAGGCATCAAAACTCGGTTTGATAAGATATTTAACTAAAAGCAACATTGCCATATTAGCTACATACTAAGAAAAATAACTTCAGGAAAAAATGAAGAAATTTCGGAGGGCTTATCAAAATTGCGATGCATCTAAACAACGCTAAATAAGAAAGGGTTCATAGATTAAAAATAATTCTTTCTTCCAGAATACTTGAAATGAAAAACAAAAATTCAGCAATGCTACTAGACGTGAATTGTAAGGATCCCGTGGGTCGCTCTGCTACTTTAATGGCAATTGATAATGAAAATTTAGATATACTTGAATTATTGCTGGAGCACGGAGTTGAAAGTAGAGATGCATTATTACATGCCATAAATGCTGAATACGTCGAAGCTGTTGATCTTCTTCTGGAACATGAAGAAATAGTCCACAAGGAAAATGAACCACATGTAAGTTACATAACTCTACAATGTATGCATGGAATTTACTTTATTTCAGAATTTACTTTATTACAGAATTTTTTTCAATATGAATAATAGTATTATCATCATTATAGATTATTATAGAATTTACTTTGTTTATTATAATAGAATTTACTTTAGTATAGATATTTAAAAAATTCTCTTTAGTATAGATATTTAAAAAATTCACTTTAGAATAGATATTTAAAAAATTCACTTTAGTGCAGATATTTAAAAAATTCACTTTATTATAGATGTTTAAGAAATTCACTTTAGAATAGATATTTAAAAAATTCACTTTAATATAGATATTTAAAAAATTTACTTTAGTATAGATATTTAAAAAATTTGCTTTATTATAGATTATTACAAAATTTTCTAAGCTAAGAAAAATTGGATTAGCATTAGAGGCTCCTATCCCTTTTTTCTTATACAATCTATAAGCCAAGAATGTTAGCATAAATTTTTCTTGGGTCTATTCGAAAATTCAAGATTAACACATTCAGGTGATGAATTTAAATATTAAGTCTAGTACTTATGCTTTGCAAATAATTTAAATGGAAAGTAACGTTAAAATACTTTATACCCGTATGATATTAATAAACAGACTTAAAATTAAATTTTCTTTCTAACCTATTTAGGGGAATTAAGAACAAAATATTAGTAACACGATTCGTTAGTACCGCATATGCAATCAATTCGACATCTAGTTAAGAGAAATTTCAGAGATGCACTTTTTTAAATTTTGCACTTTTTTCAAAAGTTTAGTGACACTTTTATTCTTTGGATGCAGTTCCAATAAAACTAGCAGATAGAAGCATTTTTTTCCTTTATTGAAAAAAATGTTTCTGATCATTTTTATTATCAATAAAAAAATTTAGTACTTTATTTACGTCACTCTAGAGCTGTAGCTATAGGCGACGATCTGTGAATCACCTTTGAAGATGATCCGAAGACATGCCATCACAATTTTAATCCTCTGCTGAAGAATGGCAACTCTGCTTTGGTATCTTGAATCAAGCATTTTACACTAGAACTTAAGATCTAACGGGGATCGATAACGCACACCCTCTGTCCCTTTGTAGGCAGATCAAAGTGGTCAATGGTCACCCACCTACTTTGTGACAACTGCCAGTGATACATGACTGCTGTGAACCGTACTGGGAACCGTATCTTATCTACTGGGAACCGTATCTTACGATCAATTCACTATGAGACCAAAAATTATTTGTTTTTTCCTTGAATATGTGTGTAGAGGAGAGAGTTAAAAATTTACTCAATCATATTCCCTAAAAATCACGAAACTCAAAGATTCATTTTTCTCTTCTGTCTTATCCGATACTGCTCTATTGATTAACTGGACGCGTGTTTCTTTTTTTTTTCTTTTTTTTTAGAATTATAAATCTCGATGCATTTTACAGTTTCATACTAGTATAAAACTCTAAAGTATAGCTCTTATTGAGTTGTAAAATTCATCTTGTAAAGACAAGACAAAAAATTTTCTTCTTTTCTTCATACTTATTTCTAAAAATTCTGTTTGTGCTTTCAGAGTTGGGAGAAAGTGGATCGTGATATCTCTACTTTTACAGCAGAAATCACACCATTGATATTAGCAGCCCATAAAGATAATTACGAAATTTTAAAAATTTTATTGGATCGTGGTGCTACCTTGCCTATGCCACACGATGTTCGATGTCGATGTCGTGATTGTGTACAAGCCATGGAAGATGATTGCTTATGTCACTCAAGATCCAGAATCAATGCTTATCGAGCACTCTCTTCCCCATCTTTAATTTGTTTATCCTCTATTGATCCTATATTGACAGCATTTGAATTATCATGGGAACTTCGTAGACTAAGCATGGCAGAGAATGAATTCAAAGAAGATTATGTTGTGAGTAGTTTAAATATTGTTACATTATTATTATTAATGACGTTACTATAATTGCTACTACTAATTCTGAAGTTGCTACTAATGTCACTTCTACTGTTTACGAAAACTCTACTGAAAGAGCTTATTGGAGTAGATTATTTAAATTTGTTTGTCAAATGTTTTTTTGTTAAGGAAAGTAAAAATTGAAACTATAAAATAAATCACAGTTTGAGTTTTTTTTTAAATCGAAGTAAAGCTTTAATTTTCACTACAAGTACTATCTGTATGAAAAGATTTTAAAAGCGATAAATTAAATGGCAATAGAATATGAACGAAACATAACCTAAGAGTTATGAATAAATATTAACAGTTATTAATTTTATGTTTTCATAAATTTAGTCAATTTTTTTATTGCTGCTGGCCCTAATTCTTTAGTGCCAATTATAAATATGCAATGAGACACCTTACGTGTCAAATTTCGTTAAAAAAAAGCTAGGACGAAATGTTTACTTTTAAGAACTTAATAAATGCTCAACAAAAAAAAAATTCGAGTCAAATAAGCTAAATTATTAAATTTACCTGAATCTTATAATAAACTTACTGGGATTGGACAAAATAATGGAAACATTTCTATATTAACACTTTTTTTTTCTTTCTCACAAAATACTTAGAGAATTATCTTATAAATTTAAAAATGTTTAGTTTATGCGATTTCTCATACTTCTCAATAAAGTTTAAAGCTTTTAGAGATTTGAGAGACCAACTAAAAATTACAAACGGAAAATTATGATTTTAGTCACCCTATGCCAGAAATTGTAGCAATAAATTTATATTTTGTAACGCTTATTTTAGCTATTATATGCACGCAAAAAAATTGACAAAATTTCGTAAACTTAGCCTTAAATATTTATGGAGATACGGACATTCTTATTAAAAAAAATTCTTGGGATTTTTTGCTATAAGTTCAAAAATATTTGATAAAATTACGCAAAATTTTTGGAGTGTTTAAAGTGAATTAGAAAATTTTGCTTTAAAATTTGAGAAAAATCTGTTTAAAACTGTGAAAGATATGAGTAGTTAAAGTAGTTTTTTATACAGAGCATGCAAGGGTAAAATTTAAATTTAATTATTTTTTCTTAATTTTATAGTGAATCGTATTCGGCAAATATTAAAAAAAAAAGTTCCAAATTAAATATCTTAAAAATTTACAAGGTTTCAAGCAATTTTCTTAGTAGATTTCATACTTTTTAAAAGAAAGCTCAAAATAATAAGGGGTTTGCCACAAATTTCATTCTGTACTATTAAACAATATTTATTAAAAATGCACCGGCATTATTAGGAATCATCCCCCATTAAAGTATCTTTTCCTTTTTCTCTCCTTATACAATCATATTTCGGGGTATGAAAGTTTATTGCATGGTATTATCAGTTGTTATTTTATTTTGCTTTATAATACAAGATAATATTTGTAGAAAACCCCTTATCATTTTGAATTTTTATTAAAAAGAATTCCAAAAATCGCTTAGAAAATTGCTTTTGTCAAAGAAATGAACGTGTTCTTTTGGTAGTTTATTCGACTGAATATTTTCAAGTTTACCTTTGGTTATTAAAACTTTACTTTATTATTTTCAAATTCATCTTCAAGCATTTTCGTTCATCTTCATCAAAAAAATAATCTTGTTAATTAATATAAAACATGATATAATGAAATAATCAAAACAAATGCAAGTACAATTTTTTGTTGCACAATTTAAACTTGACATAATAAAAAAACCTTTATTACATCATTGTATCTTGTTTTTTCCTTTCTGTAAAAACTGCTGATTTTTTATGATTATTTATTTTGGGACCATGTAGAAACTTCGTTCTCGCTGTCAGGATTTTGCCACAGCTTTATTAGATCATGCTCGAAGCTCTCGAGAATTGGAAATGGTTTTGAATTATGATCCAGCTCGACCACTTTATCAACATGGAGAGCACATGCACCTAGCTAGATTAGAAATGGCAATTAAATATAAACAGAAGAAGGTATACAATTTTTTTTTAAAAATGTGTATCTTATTGAGAAAGTAACTAAAATGTACTTAGAAAACCTATGTTATTTTCAATTTTCATATTCTTTATTTATATTTTTTACTCATTTATATATTTTCTCTTTTGTCACATTTTATACAATTATGTCTGAAATCTAAGTTGGATCATTCTCTTATTTAATATTATCCTTAATCATACACAGAAGAGCCTTTTACATATTTACAAGCAATGTAAACAATATTTTAAAAAAAATAAGTACTTTTACTAATTCTAAATAGCTTCTAAATTAAATACTCTTATTTGAAATCAAATTTTCCCCTATTTTTATATTAAGTCAACGAAATATTTTAGCTTATTAGAATTAAATTTAATCCGCTTTTATGGTATAAGTTAAAAACAATTTTTGAATAAAATCCTTTAATTAAATCCTTTAGATCAGGAGATAGATTACGTTAACATTTTATCGCAAGGAATTTTTACACTTAATTTGGTTAAACATTACATGAAAAAAATATTTATTGAAATTTCTTAATTTCCATCGTATTCCATTTAACCATAAATAAATGAATTTCCATTTCTGTATGAGCGATTTTTTTAACTAATATTCCCTAAATAAACAAAGCCTTCTACTTATAAAGCCATACATTTTTAAAGTTTACAAAGCCATAAAATGTAAATGTGCGAAACAAAAATATACTTTCCTGATATACAAAACCTGCAAGTCTGTTAAATGAAAAATTTCAAAAAAAAATTTTGCTAATGGTTTTGTTAGAGTTCAAAGATAAAGCAATAAAATTCCCTTCAAACCGAAAGTTAATTTAGAAAGAAAATATTTTTTCTTCAGATTTTACTTTTCAAAAACAATATTAACTGAGAAAGGGTCCCAAAAAGAGCAGAGAAGTTACACTCCAAATAAAATACTTCTTTTTTTTACTAACCAAGTTTGGTTCTGTTTTACTTGATCATAGAATTTTAAATTCACAATCAAATATGATACAACAAAACTAGTTAAGGTGCAACCTTTCGATGGAGACATCATTGAAGAACGCTACTTCGACTGCAATATTTTATTTAGTGTTCAATATTTCATACGTCATTGAACCATAATTTATGTCCGAATCATGCCATTTAATAACTTTGAACTTCTTTTTCTGTCAAAGGTTGCACCTAACGGTGTCTGGGAAAAATGTTCAGGCAAAAACATCAGTGTACATAAGTGTGAATAGATCTCAATCAATAATTGCTCATCCCTCTCTAGCTACTTAACCTGTATTGTTACGTAACTAGAAGTTCTAGTTTCCATATTATTTAAGCACCAAAAAATAATATGGCATATCAGTTAGTGAAGTAATAAAAAGTGAAAACATCTGCTTCACAATAGATATACCTCCAGGTAAGAGCCCTGGATGTATCATGTTTCTTTCGCGACAAAAGGATATTCCTTTTCCTAGTATTCCTTTCCAGATGTTCCTTACTTTACCACTTTCTTATTAAATTCATGCAAACCCCAATCCTTATTTATATCATGATTTCGACTTTCGCAGTTTTGACCAGTTCGTGGCTTTGTCCAAACCTTCCACCAAGCACCCAAGGCTTAAATAAGAATATTAGAAGCCATATCATTTAGACCCAAGCATATTTATACCAAGCCAAGATTTAAAATGTTTTCAATGCATATGTGCTATTCTCTTCCATATATGTATTTCATGTGAACTCACTGCTTTTTTTTAAACACTTTATATATTTTACAATGCATAACTATCAAATAACTTTGTTTAATTTTTTTTTTCAGTTTATTGCTCACCCAAATGTGCAACAACTGTTAAGTTCATTATGGTACGATGGATTACCTGGCTTTCGAAGACAAAATCCTCTTTATCAGCTCTGGGATATCATCAAAATCGGAGCTCTGTTTCCATTTTATTCTGTTATGTATATGGTGTGTCCTAATACAGAGAAGAGTCAACTGGTTCGAAAACCCTTTTTTAAGTTTATCATCCATTCTTTCTCCTATTTATTTTTTCTATGTAAGTTCTTACACTTTTATTAAACTTTTATTGCAGTAATTCCGTAATCGCTAATAATTAAATTGCTTTTGATGGTTCTGTAGCTTAATTGCAAGAATTACCTATTACAAAACTTTATATTGAGAAAAAAATATTAAAATATTTTGAAAAATTATCGCACTCAGTATTTTTCATCGAGTCATTTAAAGTAAGACTTGGATTATTTTCGCTGATTAAAATAAGCACAATTTTAAGCAGTTACTTAACTTTTCATCAAACATTGATGTTTGCTTATTTCTTTATAACTTTTTAATCTTCTGTCTTTCTAAAGCCATGGTGTGAATACGCAAATTTTAACAATTCTGGGAAAGTGGGATCAACGCCTAGTGTAATCTTTTTCTAATGCTTTTTTTTTCAACTGCAGACCTTCACGAACCGATCCAATGACCCTTCTCTCAAAAGAAAAGGGAAAAAACCACTCGAGTATACAGTGTAAACCATGCACCTAAGACGTAGTGTTGTTATTGCATCAAGCTATAGAATAATTAATAAGCAAAATGTTTGAAATGATTAGAAAAAACCTTGTTGTTTTTGCATTAAGCACCAAAATAATTAATAAACAAAATGCTTAGAATGATTGGAAAGCACCTAGTTGTTTTTGAATTAAGCCTCGGAATAATAACTCAAATACTTAGAATAATTGGAAGAAACTATTATATTATACCTACTTTAAATCTTAGAAGATCAATAAATAAATGTTCTCTCATTCTACATTATCATATAATCTTTTTAAATAAATATTTAAATTGTAATAAAAATAATTAAAATATTCTGAATTACTTATTATTTGAAAGTTAAATATAGTTCAAACTACAATAAATATAAACATAAGAGTTTAATTTAGAATAAAATTAGTATTCACAATTTAAAGACTGTTATATTGTTGCAAGAAAACTAAAGTCTTCTGTTTGAATAATAACGACATATGCTTATTATTTTAGAGCGTAAGTTTTTAATAATAATTCGAAAGTTTTAATATTGATATGTATTAAACTTACAACTTGAAACTAACTATTAAACTAACTATCTGATTACATGAAAAAATAAATAAAATAGTCAAAAATTTATGCTTATTTTTTTCCATAAATCCCAATGATCACTTAAGTCACAAATTTTTCTCGCTGTATCAGAACTTTGGACATAACTTCTGAACAAAATAAATTTCTTAAATATTTTTATTTTTCATGATGTGATTAAATTTTATTTATTCTATCTACAAATTTGTAAAATTTCTCTGTCATCATTCAAACCTGAATTATAGATGCCATAGTTATTTTCACGTCATCACTTTCCTTCAGTATATTTTTTATTTAATTAAGGAACTCATTTTAAATAAAGCTAAATTTTCACAAAAATGTTTGATTTTGCAAGCAATTTACTTAAATTTCTTAGTTTATATTTGTTATTTGAAAAATATTGTAAAAATATCCTTATAGCTCTTTATTTTACATTATTTTATTCTTTTCAAAGTTTTACTGATACTGGCATCACAAAGAGTGGAAACAATTGTGGCAGAATGGTTTGGAAATGAAGAAATGCAAATAAGTTCGCATGAAGCTCTAAGAAAGCAAAGAGGTCAACCCCCCACAATTCTTGAAACTACTATACTGCTTTATATCATAGGTAAGAACTCAAATCTATTCACTTTTTTTCCAGTTTCAGTGATCTATAAATACCACACTTGATATATATTTTTAAAAAATTTATTCAAAATTATTAATAGGAACATTTTATTTTATCAATAGGAGCATCGTCGTAGTGTTCTGTGAATTTATGAATTGCAGCTTTGAAATCATACCTTTATTTTCTTAATTATTCAGCATATGTTTAGTTATATTTAAAAGTAAATAAAATATAATATGCAAGATAATTACATAATTTAAATATATAAGATAATTTAATATTATAATTAAAGCAAGCCAAAGAATTAAAACTATTTGTGACGCACGCTTCTTAAGTATTTTCCCGAATAGAAATTAATCAACCGATTGCAAAAAGTGAGTATTATTCTCAATAATTCGATACCGTAAACCGGGGCGAGTCTACCCATTTTTTCAGTTTGTCAACTTTCAAGTGGTCAAACTTTTGTAAATATTAAAGAAAAAAGGTTTTTAATAAATAATATACCTTTAATANGGGTAGACTCACCCCGGTTTACGGTATCACTTTTTATCTTTCTTGTCTTTTAAAAAAATTATTCCTATTCTTTTATATATTTATTCTTTATACAGATCCTAAAAATATAAATACCAATTATTTTTATGAGTGAATTAGAGTAATTAAAGGATATTGCTTTATTAATTAATTTGATTAGAGGATTTTGCTTTATTTAATCCAAAATCAATAGGAATCTACGATCTCGAAGCGTGCTGAAGACTTCTTTCAATATATTTTGTTTCCTTTGTTTTCTTACACAGACTTAGTTTATGACACTATTTGATTTTCCTATCTTAAGTATGTATTGAGCTTTTAGAATTGGCGAAGTATATCGTATCACGCAACTTTTGTTACTACTTCTATTCAATCCTTTGTTTAAATTCCTAATTGGCGGCATTATTGTTCAATGTTTAAATGATGACAAAAACCTTATAATTACTGAGAATTGCTACACCGATATTTTCTACCTTGAAAAATTGCAAAATTCCGTAGAAAAACACATATTTTAATCTTAATGAGAATAATAATATGTAAAAGGATTCTTTCTCGCAAATTATTCATTTATCACGTTTTTAACAATTTATAAGTGTTTAATGTAATTAAATTTCCTTATTTTTGAAAATTATTTAATGAAAAGTATTTTGTAATATTTATTTTTCTTTAAAAGTATTTTTGTAAAAAAATTTTATAAATAAGTATTTTTTATCATATCTTTTAAATCAAGTATAATTTATAAGGCATTATAAAGAATTTTATTAAAAATAATTCATTATAAAATTCTTTTTGGATTACAATGATTAATATTCTTCAAATAATAAAAACAAATGAAACAGTTTGCTAAAACATAATATTTTCGATTGTATCAAACAAGTATTATGGTTCTTGAACTGTAACTCTATAATATTTTTATATATATTTTATTAAATATTTATAATTAAAAATATTGTTATAAGAATACAGTTATAATTAAAAATATTGTTCTGTTCCTTTATATAATGATCTACTAAATTTTTTTATAATGTTATTTCAGCACATATATGGCAAGAGACCAGAGAGCTTTGGACAAAAGGAATAGTTCTATATTTTCATAATTTATGGAATATTATTGACTTTACAAGAAATAGCTTATATGTTGGAACTGCTGGAATGCGTATTTTAGCTTACTTTCAAGTAAGAAAAGCCAATTCTACAACTAATATAATGCTTACATTAAATCAATATTTGAATATTTGGTGACCATTATTAAAATAGAGGTGTTTAACCTTTTTGAAACCCAGTGTTCAATATATTGGGCAACATTTGATACAATTTTGTCCCTTAAAAAATAAGATTTTAAGCTTATATACTTTTACAAAGCGATTTTCTATGTAAAAATATAATTGGATTTATCCTCGTTGGTCAGAGTTTTTAATTACAATGAAAAATTATTAGGAAGGTAAGAAGTTCGATTCAAGTACCTTTTTTGACATTTTTATGGCATATAAATATTTTATTATTTGAGTCTAGGAGATTTTATTTCATGAATAAAATGGGAAGAAATAAATCCTAAAAGTACTCTATATTATGCAGGAAATTCTAAAATTTGATATTTATTATTCTTATGTAATAATTAAAAATAACCAAGTTAGTTAAGTTTAATTAGTTTAGTTTTAAAGAAATATTTTATCGCAATTTGAGTTTTTTGTCCACTAAGCAACCTATTTCTAAGTAAAAATCAATTTTACTGCCATTATTTAAAGCTCGGTCATAAAAGGTTAAAGCCTGATAACAAGAAAATTGCTAAACTAAACTTAATTAAATTTGCTGTAAGTACTGCAGGATGGCGAAAATAAAAGCAAGCCTGAAAATGTCACTGACATCTATAAGTTGTTTATAATTTATCATTGATATCATAAGTGTTTTACGGGTCGCTTTTATTTTGGCTACTCTGTATTAAGATGGTAAAAAAAATGTAAAAGGAAAAAATAGTTCGTTTTTTTGTCACCAAGGAGAAAAATAGCGTTGAAAGGCCATTTTTTCCAGGCAAAAATTAGCACATTAAGTGCAAAAAATTAACATTTTGCATGCATTTTAATATTGGGATATCTCATTTACAATCATAATTGCAAAAGACATTAGCAACCATGCCTTCTCTTAACAGAAGCAACGTGTTGTGTGCAGATTATCACATAGAAACGAGTATCAAGCTACTTGCAGAAAACTAACCGCTCACCTCAAACTGACCTCAAAAATGACCTTAAAAAAATATTTCAAACCCTGGTGGTAAAAAATTGAACTTTTTTTTCCTTTCAAAAACAAAATTCTTATGATTATTTCTACAATTGTTTTGCTGCCGGCCTCTAAAAACCTCTAGTTTAAGTATGACTACTGTTTAAACCTCTTTCAAATAAAATACAATTTCAAAGGCTCAAGCAGAAATTTCTGACAATCCTATGGCAGTGTTTATTCCTAGAGAAGCTTGGAATGCATATGATCCGATGCTAATAGCTGATGGCTTATTCGCAGCTGGAAATGTTTTTGCGTAAGTTTTCTCTACGTTTTAAATCCTTTTACTTACAGTTCAATTCTTGCAGAAGACGATAAAATTTTGCCGGTGGAAAGAGCGTATTGAGTGTGCCAGTCACGTGAGCGTTTTTTAATTGAACTGGCGATATTCTCATTCATTTTCCAAAGATGAAAGCTATGGTCTGATACAAAAATTTGACGCTTTGGCGTAAAATTTCAAGCTGATTTAACTTTGGCGTGCAATGACACTTAACACTTTAAATCAGATATTCAGCAATCACACTAAATAATGGTATATATAGATGCAATTTTCGTAAAAAATGAAATTTAAAAAAAATTCTCATGAAAGGTATCAAATTAACGAAGGGAAGAAATAAAAAAAAGTATTCAAAATCTAATGAATCAATGCTAGAAAAATGGTATTAAAAAACCAAAACAATTTGCCGGTCATAGAAAACTTTAGGGCGCATCTAATTACCTGCGTAATTAATTGATCTTATTTTATTCAGGGAATCAAACAGTTTTTTATGCTTTACTCAAACTTCCCTTATTAGTAATCGAGGCACTCTAAAATAAAAATATGCAAAGAATCTACTTTCAATAATGATACATTTTAAGCGAATTAGATATTCAATATGACAAAATTCATTATTGAACTTCAACTCAATTTATCTGTCAACTTTGAATTCCTTACCTAACTTCGTCTGTGGAATTCCTTATCACATCTATGAAAATAGAGTCAAAATTTCTTTAAACAACGAATAATAAGTTTAGTGAAAATAAACAATTTTTTTGAGTTTGATAGTTTTATGAGTAATCTTTTGTAATGATATACTTATGTGCTTTAATTCTTTTTCAGGGCTCTTAAATTAGTTCATATATTTTCGATCAATCCTTATCTAGGACCCTTACAAATTTCCTTGGGTAGAATGGTCATAGATATTATTAAATTCTTCTTCATCTATGCTCTAGTATTATTTGCATTTGCTTGCGGTTTGAACCAACTACTTTGGTACTACGCTGATATGGAAAAGAAGCAATGTTTCAGTGGACCTGGTGGAACCGAAAATTGGACTCAGCAAAGGGATTCATGTTTAGCTTGGCGAAGATTTTCCAAGTTAGTGAAAGTTTCTATCGATTTGGCACAACATATTTTAATTCATTGTCTTTATGGAACTCATGAATATAATCTTTTACAGCCTTTTTGAATCATCTCAAACTCTCTTCTGGGCAAGCTTTGGACTTGTTGATATCAGTAACTTTGAATTAACGGGAATAAAAAGTTATACTCGATTCTGGGGTCTTTTAATGTTTGGATCCTATTCTGTAATCAATGTGGTCGTATTGCTGAACCTCCTCATAGCTATGATGAGCAATTCTTACAATATTATCTCAGTAGGTTCTTTTTTTTTTTAACAAAGTTACTTAAAAATTTTCTTTTAAACATTCTAATTGTTTACTATTCATGATGTATTAAGAAATTTTATACATGAATATGACAAATCTAGTTTAAAAATGCTAGTTTAATTAAAAACTTCAAATAATAAACCACGAAAATTACTTTTTTACACAACCCTTTTTTCATGATCTTTCCCCCTCTAAACTGTTACTTTTACAGAAAAATGCTTAAAATGGTATTACAGGCAAACTCACTTTCAGAAGATCCTGTTAAACGTTGAAGAGTTAGAACCGTAATACAGTGCAAATTTGCTGCTATTATAATGAGGTGTGAAATTTATCTCCGTTTCCGTACAAGTTGAACCATAATATGGTGCAACCAAGTTTAAGAGATGCGATAATCTAGTTCCATTTAGTGCTAAATTAAGAGAACGCTATACCGTGGAAGAAACTTTTCATGGGGAATTCTGCTTCACTTACATTACTATTTTAAAATTTAAAGAAACTTGAGTTCAGATAAACCTAGAGTAAAACATAAAGTTTCGAAAGCTGAAAAAAAAATTCCAAATATCAAAATACGAACAAATTATTCCAAGATTACTTAACAGTTGCGCAATCCTGAATATTCCTGCCATAATTTGTTTGCGTTTTGCAGTATTGAAAGTTTTTTTTTTCGATGTTTGAAACTTAATGGTTTATTCCAGATTTACCTGCACTTTTTCTGTACTTTAAATGTTAAATTATTTATGTAGGTGAAAGAAAATTCGTCATGAAAGATTTTTTTCCCCAGTATAGCGTTCGCTTAAGGTTGCGGCATATTTAAACGATATAATACATAATTCAACTCGCTCCAAGATTTTAGCAATGCAATTTTGGTTTATTTTAATTTTTTGCATCTAATCTTTTTGATAAAATATTCGAAGATTTTTATGAAAAACGATAACTAAAGAGCGTTTTTGTGATAGAAAAATATCAGGAAACAATAGGAATATTCAATTTTCCCAATTAATATCGCCTCATTTAATGAACTGGTTGAAAAAAATTTTTTTTATTCATATAGCTCACCACAACACGTTTTTAAACAGAAAACCTTTCACTTTTATAAGCTCTTCCAAAAATTCTAAAAAATTTTGATAAATATTGCACTAAAATAACTCTTATAGCTGTTTTATATTTTCTCCTCATATACGAAACATATCTACATTTTGAAACCTGGAAAAAAATGAAATATGTCAATTTTTTTCCCGATTACATTTTTATAGCAATTTCAAATATTAAAAAGTGGATAAGCATGATCAACATTTTCGCCGAAAATGAATTGATGAAAAATGACTTCAGTATAGCTTCATGATTAAAATTCTTCTTAAGACTATCAGCTTGAGACAAAAGTTTTTTCCGTCAGTAACTCACAATCTGGTTTGTTTGAAAACAACTTTTTACGCTATAAAGACCTAAATTAATTTAATTTTTTTTCAACGGATTCATGTCCCATACAATATCAGGGGAAGGTTAGCCGCAATCTTGAAAATATTGTCCCAATAGTTAGATCACAGTCAGGGTCAAACGTTTGAACTCCTCTACGTAAATTTCACTTTTTACGCTGTCGACGTATCTCCGAAACTAATAAAGTGAAGCAAAATATGTTTGCACGCGATTATGAAACGTGCCTATCTTAAGAAAATCCAGGCAAAAAAAATTTCATACATTTGCTTGCTATTTTTTTATTAATGAGCTGAAAAGGTATACAAATATTTAAATAAATGTAAATGTAGTAAAGAAAGAATTAAAAAGAGTATACGTAGTTTCAGTGACAAATTTCAAAATTTTAAGGGTCGATCAGTTCTTAAAACACAAAAATTTAAAAATACGACTTCTCTGAGAGGGCAAAATAAGCAAAGAGAGAAATTAGTATGAAGAGGTCCAAACTTCCAAACTTTTACCAAATCTATTGAGACTATATTTTCCAGATTGAGGCTTCCACTTCCTTAATTTTGAGGCTCAGTCCAAAAAGGTATGTTTACGCAGGGAAAAACCATTTTCAGTTTTTCTGTCTGATTTCATAACTTAAAATATCGTCTGTTAAGTTAATTAGCATATTTAAGGATGTACCCACGAACTACTAAGATTGAGACCTTGTACGTTACAACCTTATCAGTAAATCAAATGTCATAGCAGGTGCTTTTTTTGCGCATTATGCACATATTTTTACTCAGTGTACATGATAGGAAAATGTACAGATAAAATGTTGATGTGAAATTGTCGTCTGTATTTGTAAATATTGCCAAAAAATTACTTACAAAATAAGAAATATGTTTTCTGAAAAAGAATAGATATTATACGGATATTCATTGCGCAAATTGTATTAAATTATTTCATATTTTCGTAATTTAGTAAAACTTCTTTTTTTAAGCAATATTTAACTATATTTTTTATGTAAATAATCAATTTCTTCGGATACTTTTGTTCGAATTTCAAACGTATAATTTTAACTGAAACATTATTCGCAAATAGAACTATTCATATATTTTGTGTGGAACAGTCAATGTTAAATAAAAATTTATTACGCATTTTGAATTGAGTTGTTCATATTAATTAAAAATTGTATATAAATATTTAATGACTACGAATATTTTTATCAAATTTATTTATACTTTCCACATTTGAGAGCATTAATGTATATTTTCTTAGGAAAGAGCTGATGTAGAATGGAAATTCGCCCGAACTACTCTTTTCATGAACTATTTTGAAGAAGGAAGTACAGTACCCCCACCCTTTAATATATTTCCCACTTTCAAACACTTTTTACGCTTATTTGGAAAGAAGACTTCGTTCAGAGACATGTCATTTAAGGTGAGAATTGAAAAATTTATTATATATAAATTAACGAAATTAATTGAGCCTAGTGTAGATTGTCCATAAGAAAGAAATCCACTATAAATTATAATTATTATTATTTTATATAGTTAGATTGTGCACTTGTAAAAAACACTTTTTATGAATAAGTTGAATAACAGCGTATGAATTAAACAACGCTGCTAAAGTAGTGCTGTATTACTAACGTACGAAGAGGCACTAAAATCCACTTATTTTAAAATTTTAGTAAGAAAAATTGGAAAATTTTAAAATTTGAAATAAGAGTTAAATTTGGGGGGGGGAGTTATAAAAATTTCTATAAGAGTTTTCAAGGGTAAAAAGTTTTAAAGACACAGAAAAAAAATGAAAACTTCTGACAACTTCTTAACTGAAGTATTTCATTTTGTGTTAAACACAGATTTTTATAAAATGTCTTTAACTTCTGAGTTAAATAACGAATCTAAGTTACAAACGTAATAAAAATTATAAGAAATGCCAACTTCAACAGTTATTTAAAAATTGATTCGTAATTACTTCCCTTCATATATATTGTTAAAATCTATGTTTAAAATTAAGTCAAAAATTACACTCATAAAGGGCCGCTAATTAAAATTCAAACGAGGTTAAGACATAACTGAAATCTAATCACAAGTAAGAAAGGAGAGTCTGAAAAGATACATGCCTTTTGAATAGATGGAGTATGCTAAGATAAGTTAAATGGCAATTTTCTTTTTAATTTCTTAAGACAATAAAAGTTCTGATGTTTTTCATCACGCCTTTCAACTTGTGATTTGGCAAACTTAGAAAGTAATACAATTTCTTCCTCGCGTAAAGATTAATTTGTGACAACTAATGTGTATAATTTTTATCTTAAATTTTGACATGGATACTAGAAATATATATTATTAGGAATGGTTAATGTGGAGCACCCAGTACATGATGCTTAGCATTATTTCAAATCGTGTGAATGTATAAAAAGTCCTCTGTAAAAAGCGTAGCATTTATTTTGATTGTACGAATTTCGACGAGTGCCGAGTTTTCCAGGCGTGCACACGGCAATATTATGTAAAAATTTAAAAAAGTTGCATTTTCTCTGTAGAAATTTAACCTCTTGAAAATAATTTCATGTTTTAAAATTCAAAAACAAATTTATATTTTACCTCGGAACAAGGAATTCAAACTTTTTCAATTGTATATATAATTGAAAATATTTTATCTTCTTTAATCCTATTTATAAAAAAATGTCAAATGTATAATTTTTTCTGATGCAATATCTTATTAATTTTCCCAAAAATTCTGTTTTTGTTAATGTTAAGTAATCTCCTGATTTTCAATTTGGAATCAGCCTCTCACCACCAAATTTGTAAAACATATCTTCACTTTAAATATATATTTTTAGATTTAATGTGAAAAAATGCAAGATTTAATTTATATAAAACTTATCTGTACCTGATGAATAATTAAATCAATCACAGTGAAGGTAAAATAAATGCATCAGTTTGGTTATCGAGATAAATCATAATAATTGCGATTTATCTCAATAATAATTCGTCAGTTTTTACCAATATTCTATAATATTCTATAAATATTAGTTTTCTACCTTTAATGTGCACAATTTTTGTATCAATTTTTGTCAGGGATTCTCAAAGTATTTATTAAGAACAGAGATTGCGTAACGACCTGTATATTTTGACTATACACCACTATGGATGTTGTAAAAGTTACTTTCTTTATTTACATACATAATCATTGAATTTTAATTTTTTTAAAAAAACCTCACGAGAGAATAATAATTTTAATCTCTTGTTTTCCTTTTAGAAAAAAGAAACGAAGATGAAAGAAAGAGATACCATTTATCAGGTAAATTTACAAGTAATATATACGAAATGAGAAAAATTTTATGTTAAACTGATCATTAAAAATCATGAATAAAATTAAAATTCCATGACTTTTTGACAATAGTCAATAAAAAGGCTTAACGCTTTTTAGAGTTATAAAGAAGCAAATCAAAATTTGAGCTTACTTAATTCTAATCTTAAAATAGCTATAATTACTTTCGACAGAATATAGAATATTTATTTGTAATTATATTTGAAAAATTAAAGATAATATTGCGAAACTAAACTAGAAAGTAAGTACCATTTGCGCTTATATGACTAAACGAAGGGCACACCTGTGCAGTTATTTCCTTTGACTCTAGAATGAATTAACAGATACATTTTGTTCAATTACGTTCTCGTTTGATGACATTGTTTGCGGATAATCATATTTAAAACAATAGAGTGACCTGCCAGCAGATATATAGCAGTTCCTGTGAAGTTTTTGAGTGCGAGAAGTGTTCGATCTTGTAAAATACATTTGGCTATAAACAATTCTCTCATCCTTCTCATAGTCCGGACATACACTCTTTGTGAATAGATAGGAGTCCTATACGTACTTTTCCCCTCTCTATTACCATGGATTCAGGAAACCTTGCTTTCTTTTCTCCACTGCAGTATATCTCAATTAGAAGTTGGAATAGACTAACATGGGGAGGAATTATGATTTGTCGAAACCATAGTAACAAAGAGGGTAAACGAGTGGAGAATGGGAAAATCATGTTACTTTGAGCTGTCTCTTTTATTTGTAAAAAGCACAGCTCCGTCCGACTTCTAATTTTTTCTCCTCTCACGTAATTTCTTAACAATCAAAATTTAGTAAGTGGTGGTAAGATTGATATAAATAAATTTAGATCACAAATGGCTGAATTCTGCAAAGCAGATATGTTGCAATTAGTGCCAAGGACATTCCCATGATGAATAAATTAAAAAGTGGTTAAAACTAACATAAATTTAATCAATTTGCCAATTTTTAATACCTATTTGAGCTAAGGTTGCACAAGGGATAATGCACTCTTCTCCCAATCAGGCGATTCAAGTTCTAATCCGGGCGATGGCTGGTTGATTCGTATACTGTTCTCGGTTTTCACCAACCACAGTTCTAATTGAAACTGTTACCCAGTACTAGACAAAAAGTGTGCCAGAGTCTCAGGGCCATTCATAGGTTTTCTATTCATTCATAGGCCATTCATAGGTTTTGTGGTTTTCCTAGACATGTATCGCAATAACGGGTTAGTCTCATCGAAAAGCCTTCCACGTAGGCAAGTTTGCCGACGTACTTGATCCATGAACTCCTTTGTCTTCTAAGATTAATCAAAAGTAACGAGTCTATGAAGTTGAGCATTGATATGAATGCCGACCGGCCTGTGTAGGGGGCATGGAACTGTCCTTGCATCAAAAAAGGTCCTGGGTTCGACACCCGGGCAAGGCATGGATGTTTCTTTCTCTCTCTATGTGTTCTATGTCCTTTCTCCTTTGTGTGTGAATGTGTGTGAATGTGACCCGCCCTATAAACGGGTTGTGGCTGTGTGAATGACGCGACAGAAGTCGAATTCCTGACCATAGATGGCGCCAATGAAAAACGGGAACAATCGCACCCCCACTGCCTAAACAGGCATACGACAAAAAAAAAAATTATAATAATTTGATCTGAATTGTTCAACGCTCTGTAATAAAATAAAATATCCAAACTGTAAATACTTTCTCGGTGAGCTTTTACAATCACTAATATTATTTATTTTTGAGAAAGTGATGCAATGTATATTTGTAGAGTGTGATGTGCAACCTTGTTTGGCGATATGTAACTGCTCAACAGAAAGAGACAGAGAGTCATCCAGTAACAGAAGATAATGTGAATGAGTTACGACAAGATATATATTCATTCCGTCATGATCTCATGCGGGTACTTAAAGGTAATGGCATGAACACAAAGGACATAGAAAAAGAAAAATTTGATGGTAGGTTATTATTTAAGTTTTATTTTTTCTTAACCATTCATGCCAGCCATTTTCCATACTGATATGATATGTCATAAAAGCCAGAATTTCTAATTGAGTTTCTGTTTCTCATTATTTCATTTGAAAATATTAAAACATCCCTAAAATGAAGTACGACCGTCAAAAAACTAAGAAAAGTTTACTTACGACCGTACAGAGCGCAAAATGAAAAATGGACCACCCTAAATAACTTTTGATCTAACAATCGGATATACACGTTCTAGGACTCAATCTTAATAGTTCGAAGGGGGTGACCACAAATATGCTAATTAATCAGTGGTGATGATAGTTTAAGCTACGAATTTAGACACAAAAACGTACTTTCTATGAATAAACATACCTTTTTTCCGATCAATAAGGATTTCTCACTTCCAAAAGATAAGGAGTAGCCGCAATCTCGTAAATATGGTCCATATAGTTTTCTGATGAGATCGGTCCGAAGTTTTGATCCCTTAATGTTAATTTTACTTTAAGCGTATTTCGCTATATCTATTTAACCCCTTCCTTCTCGCTCCCGTGAAAATGACGGGGTGAGGTTTCGCCCTCTATTTCTCGCTCCCGTGATATTGACGGGCTGGAGTGTTCAGTAGTAACGCGCCAATGAGAATAAAACTAATTCATTTCTTTTGCCGGAAAACATTTTATTTCTCAATTTACTCACCAGATGGCAGTACCAGGATATTTTTAAGATAATTGTAGATAGTTAGTTTATTTTAAACTAGTTGCAGCACTTCTCAAATACGTAATACAAATACAAAAGACAAAAAAATAGGCACTTTTATGACCGTTTTCTTGAAAATTAACCGATCGTTAAGGGATTAAGGGAAATGAAAAATTACTGCACCCAAATATAAAATTCGTTTATCGAAAGATAAATTCATGGAAAAAATAACTTTTTGCAATTATTTATAATTTTTTATTATTTTATTTAATAATAGTCGATGGAAGAAATTATTATAACTAATGTCATTTTTTACATAATTTTAAAAAAATGTAATTTTGCATGGAAAATATAAAATTTGAGGGAAATCGGTCAAATAGTTCTTGAGAAATCAAATACAACCTTCTTAAGTTCGATAACCACGTCAAATCTGGCTTATATTTTATAATTCAGTTTCACAAATCAATATTACATGTCAGCTGAAAGGCAGAGGCAGACAAATATAGCAGGTGTATTGGCTATTAACACAAGCGGAATTATTTTAGCTTAGACATTTTTCTTTCTTTTTTATAAATATTTGTGTGTGTGTGTTTTTCAGTCCAGAGAAGACAAGAAGTAAGTTACTCCCTATAAATGTGTATTTGTATATACACTTTCTAAATAGTTGTTTCATTGTTATTGGTTTTCTTTTTGTCCATTTGCAGCACGAAATCAAGGTAGCTTTATTTGTGTGGAACGCACTTGAGTTTTCTACACCAATCCTGCTAAATCATTGTTAGTTTAAGCTCTTATTCCGTAATTTACAAAAGATAAATAAAAAGGGGCTGTTACAATATGTAATAAGTATATTCATTCATAGCATAATATCTACTGTTATTAAAATTGTTCAATAAAAATAACCTAAAATGGTTATTAAAGAGCAAGTTAAAAATTTACTTTCTCGATATCATTTCTTAATTCGATACTAATGAACAAGTGTGTAGTCTAGTAACTGCATATGAAAGTGTAACATAGTGTCTCTTCTGTAACATAGTGTAACATAGTGTAATCTTTCACGGCAAGGAACTTTTGAGTGATTAATATCCGAAATATTCCTCATTAGCTCTATGACTACACTTGCTACCTTCTCCCTTACTTACAGTTATATCTGTTTAAAATACATGTTAAATGTCTATAACGAATTTTCATCGTTCTTTTTGTTTTTTAGAGCTTTTTTAATTCTTTATCTTATTATAAATGTAATAATTTCAAAAAATGAGAAGAGTATTGTTTTCTAATTTTTATTTTATTTATTTTTACTAACGTTTCATGACATTTAAGTTTCAGGAAAGCGACTTCAGATACAAAAGAGACGTTTAATAAAAGATTTTCAAATTGGATTGATGGAAGTATGCACTGATGAAGCTGCTCCTGAAGTTGCGAGTAATAAAAGCATGCTTGCAAGATTGGTTGGTCTTAGTGGAAATGAAAATAGAAGCTCACAGAGATGGAGAGATCTCATTCAAGCAGCAAAAAAATCTAAGATAATTGGTAATAGAGATTCAGACAGTGGACGATTTGGAAGCATAAAAAAGAAAAATGAACAAGAACAAGACCAAGAAATAAAGAAACAAGATACAATGAACCCACCAAAAGATAGAGTGGAATCAGAAAATTATCAAACTTCTGAAAGTAACTTATATCCAAAGCTTTCTCCAAAAGATAAACCTGAAACAGAAAATTATCAAACATCTGGAAGCAATTTGTATCCTAAAATTCCGGAAGAAGACTTGACTTCTTCAATGCAATTCACCAAGACTGTGACAACACAGCCGATTTCAACAGGCAGTCCCACACTTAAAGCGAGAAATATGACTGAAAGCAAACCATCTATCAACCAACCAATTCAGCCAATTAAGAGTTCTTTGAGTCAAGGAGTGAAACTTTCTCCTGAAGCTCTTTTAAGACACTCTCCACAAAAAGCAAAAGACATGAAAAAACAAGCTCCACAGCCAGTTGAAAAAGTTTCTCAAGATCAAGTTTGTGCCAGTGTCAGCAAATCACCAAAATTCCGACCACCACCAATTATTCCACGTGAAAAATCAGACCTTATGCAAAATAAAACAAATGATAATCCTTCTATTAAAATGAAAACAAGCAGCGAACGAGCAACCTGTAAAGATACTTCAATTACAGTATCAACGTCACCAGAGAAAAAACAATCGAAAGCTGATCCTATGATGTCAGTAAATATGAATCAAAGTACTAAGGAAATCGGAGAGTTAATTGATTTTAATGAAAATAAGGACACTGAACGTGCGTTGAATGTTACTCCAGGAAATATCAGTACATTCAGTGGAGTAAAACAGAAAATTCAGAGCTCAGAACGAAAAGACAATCTATTAGAAAACGTAAGTTCTATTGCATCTCCCATGCCATCTAGCCAGAATCCTCTGACATCAGTCGCGCAGACTAATCCGAATCTTATTGCTTCTTCCATGCAATCTAATCAGAGTCCTATTCGGTCAGTCCCGCAGACTAATCAGAATCTTATTACTTCTACCACGCAATCTAACCAGAGTCCTATTCGGTCAGTCTCTCAGACTAATCAGAATCTTGTTGCTTCTACCATGCAATCTAATCAGAGTCCTATTCGGTCAGTCTCGCAGACCAATCAGAATCCTATTACAACAGTCACGCAGGCAAATCAGAATCCTGTTGCTTCCACTACGCAGGCTAATCAGAATTCTAGTCAAACTACACTTGATAATCAGTCCAACGTTATCGAACCAAACAAGAGCAAGCATCCAATAGCTCCTTTATTTGAAAGCAAAGGTTGGCTTTAGAAGCCTATTCTGCTGAAACATATCATTTATGTCTGCTGCTCCTAAAAACAACTAAATTTAGACTCAATATGAAACTTATATATTTAGTTAAATATATTTCTGCATAGAAACGAAAAATAATGTATTTTACAATTTGGATCTTTTTCGACTTTATATTGCGCATGCGTGAAAAAAAAAGTATAAAATAAAAATTATCTGTTGTATATGTTGTTTGTTATGTTTTTATACGCATCGTCTATCTCTTAAAATTATGATTTGATTTGATACTTAACATCGCCCAAAAGAACCTTTCTAAACATATTTAAAAAAAAATACAGAGTATAATTTCTAAATGTATACAAAAAAAATCACTGAATCGATAAAAATACATTTATTGTTTAGAACAATATAGCACATTAAAAAGTTCCAAAATGGGTTCTCAATGGAGCGATAAATCACTTCCATCGAGATTTACAGGTGTCAAAGTACATTACAATAAGCCTTTTGCGTAATGTTCCATCGAGACTTGATACAAGTCTCTTTGAATTTTCAACTATCCCGGAACGATGTCTTTTACGTGAGAGTTTTCACGCTCAGAAACAAGAAGAAGCCTTTGAGAGCCATGTCAGGTCTGCATGGAACCGCTATCACATTGGAATCGAACAGGAAGCCGGAATGGCAATAAACATAGTCATAGTGTAGTTTAAAACCATTTGCGTTGTCGGACCGATTTTAAATGTTTATCTGTACCATGTATTTAACTCAAACTCAAAGGAAAGACTGCGTTCAAGAGATTAATCACACATGTCACATTTTTGCTGGTTTCGGTCGTCGAGAGCCTTCTAGCACGAATTTCAACAATGACCCAGCTCCCGGTTTTTAAGTATTTTAGGGATGGTGGGATAAAATCTATCCCACTAAATTTCGATAATAATATAAACTAAACTCAGTGGCGTGACATGCCATACAGGGCCAAGACCTACTGTGCCCATCTCAGTTTTCTTGACCTTGGGCTCTGGGGTGCAGGAGCAGATGTTCCGGTTAGGTGGTTAGCCGAACGCGAAACCCCTAGTGTTTAGTTCCCAAGCATGCTTAGTACTCATTTATCGACCCACTAAAGGGATGAAAGACTGAGTCAACCTTTCCTGGCCCGAGGATCGAACCCTGGACCTGTGGCACGGAAGGGCGAAGCGCTACTACTCAGTCACCGGGCGTCTCGATAATAATATAAAACACTAAAAATTTAATAGTTTTTACCTCTTAAACTATGAAATTTTTAATCTACAGCTTTGAATTTTTAAAAATGAAAATTTCAAGTTATTATCTCTTGATGGATGAGAGTACGATGACCCACTGCTTATGGATTTTCTTGACTTAACTTTATAATAAAAACTTTCTGGATCGCAAAGGGAAAAAAATGCCCTGAACCACCATTAGTCCTTGATTTTCGATAAACAGTCATCAACGAAAGCCATTTTTATCAATGGAAAATCTGCGACAGTGGACTTATTTTCACTCAAAAACTGACGGCAATCCATTAAGCACTGCTTGACTTGGGAGACAAAAATGAGTTTCACAAAAATCGTGGAAACGTTCTCACTATATGCGATTTACGCACCTTCGATCACCTTTGGGAGAGAAGAAGAACCTGATTGGTGAGTTTTCAGCAGAAGAATATATTTCGCCAATCAGATTCTCCTTCTCTCTCGCCAGCAGTCACAGGTGTGATTCACACTGCATGCAAAACAATCGCATATGCAAAAACGGAGATGCGAGTGAAAACCTAATTGGTGAACAGCATTTAGCCGTAAAAAACACTCTATTCATATTCTCGTTCACACTTCCGAAATTGCATATGCGATTTTTTTTCGCATCCAGTGAGTGTGCACGCATGCTGAAACTGACTTAGCTGACTGTCCTTATTAAAAATATCAAGTAGTCCGCGCTAAGACCAACTCTTGCTTCACAAATATGTCAATAACATTACTTTCAGACAAACCCTGTAGGTATTTAAAACATTGTGATAGATTCCAAATTTAAATAAAAGGCTATTTGTACACTTTTTTAAAGAATAATATTATGTACAATCTATAAAATAAATAACGAAATATATTATGCAAGTTGTTCCGTAAAAATCCTCTCTTGATATGGATATTCAGAATTATTGTCAAAAATTTAAAATAAAATTTAGCACATTAAAGCTTGAAAATTTATGTCAGAAAAAACATTATGTAAGTCTAAAGAATCATTAGTGCAAGAGGCTGTACTTAAAACGCAAAAATCTATTGTCAGAGGAAGCAAGGAGAAGTTGAAAAATAATTATTATGAACATCTCCAAGCTTCATCAGGCCATCAAACTGGTTTTAGTATCCCACCTTTTTTTTACTAAAGTTCCGACAGATTTCGATATCTGCCATTTACCATTTTGCATCTTCCTTGCTTAAATGTCTGTCAGTGACCCTAGTAAGTAAGCATTTTGTTTTTAATTGAAAACAAGGCTTCTAAAAATGCAACTGACATGCAATGGTAAGGATTCTAAAAATGCATATTAAACGTAGTCATTACAGAACACTCTGTAAATACTATTAATTTTAATCAACTGTCTGAAAAAAACCTGTGTAATACCTACAAATAACACATAAATTTTGTGGAAAACAAATCTTCTGACATTAACACAATAATATTAATAATATGAAACATATTATTATGCGAGTTTGATGAAACATTGATAAGAGGTAAATTGAATCATGTTTTCGTTCAAGTTGAACTTAACTGAACCATATACAACGTATGCGTTAAGTCATCATTTACCATTCGATACCAGAGAGTACTTAAGAAATGCCTATGTAGTCAAATGAATGGACATGGGAAATCAAACGAAGAGAAATGCGAAAACTCCATTTCATGCCATCAGGTGCAACTCAACGCTACTTCATTGCTAATATGGCTCAACTTATCACCTTAAAAAATTTTTCAAAACATTTGCTCAATATCATAGTTCCTCAATAAACATACACCAATATTTTTAACAGTTTAATTTTGAAGTGAGAATTTATCAAAAATTTTGTTGATATATTCAAAAGATTCTTAGCTAAAGAAAATCACCACTCATGCATTATTTTATTACAAATGCATTATTTTATAACAAATGCATTATTTAGCAGCATTTAAATACAATAAATATATAGAGAAAAATTACAAAATTTAATCAAGAAAAAATTCGACTTTTGGATATAACTACATGTAATTATTCATTGGTTTTCACCGATGACATTTTGTACACAGCCGTAAAAATGCGTGGACATGATTTAAGCTTTTAAATTAATCCATGTCGCATAAGTAATGATAAATATATCCAACAATATATATTAAGAATTAATTATGTTTTAAAAGAGAAGGAAGCTAATTTGTATAACACAGAAGTGAAGAAAACAATTTTAAATTAACTTTAATATGCATGGTGGTTATACTTGAAGTTCCACTTTAAAATGACCATAAGAGGAAAACTACTGGACTAAATATTATCGAACTTGATAGTAGTTTTAAGAAGGGAAGGGAAATTTATTTTCCTCCAAAAATGCTCAAAAACTCACAGCCAGGGATTAAATGATGTATGCAATATTGTTAAACGAAATAAGTGTCGGAATCTAACCTAACCGCACCTGAGAGGGGAAAAAGTTGTTGCATAATCAGTGGAGAAAGTTGTTGCATAATCAGTGGAGAAAATAAAACAATGAGCAGCACACACGGTGCATGCAGAATGCGTGCTGTCACGTTTCGAATAGGCGTACCATAGAGTGCGGTGTACAAAAAATGCGTAAAACACTGCAGTTCTACATATACAAAATCAAACATGCTTCAAAAAACGATTAAACTACACATTTTAAACCGATGTCTTCAGGGCTTATTTAGTTTAACTATATTGCATTCAGTTCCTTTTCCCTTTGGTGGTGAGTTTTTGAACTTTTTTTGGTGGAAAATAAGTTTCCATGATCTCTGTTGAACTATTACCAAGGTAGCCTTACTGAAAAAATCTACCATAATGGATTTCCCAAATTAAAAAAAAATTAAAAAAGTGAAGCATTATCATCTACATTTCATATAAATTGATATAATCTAAATAAAATCAGTCCCGCAGGGGACTGATCGTTAAGACACGGTTCCCAGCAGATCACCGATTGGATCAGTCTGCGTAGGGACCGAGGGTGTGCGGTATTGGTCCTAGTTAAACTGCTCTATCGTAAAGTGCTCGACTTCGCGTGCAGGTCGTCGGGCTACCGAAGCGGAGGTACCATCCCCTCTGCAGAGGATCAAAATTGTGATGGCATGTCTTCGGATCATCCTCAGGGAAGTTTCCCAGACCGTCGCCAATAGCCCATTGTGCAGCTCTAGTGCGACGTAAATGAACAACAACAACAACAAATAAAATCATACAAGTATAACGAATAAAATTATGTCAAATTAGAATCCTTAACAACTAAAAAAATTCATACCAGTTTCAAGTGTTAAAAGTTTAAGATAAGTAATTCTTATTTATTATTTGGTGATGAACAACTTAAATTGTCTGTAAAAAGGTACCGAGACTGCGGGAATGAAAGAAGGAATTGCATCGCCTGAAAAGACGCTTTCACGTATGACCTAATAAGGCAGTATAACAATTTTTATCAGTGACATTGGAACGAATAAAATCTTTTAATTTGTTCAAAAATGTATTAAGCTTATTAAGCAATTATTAAGCTTATTTATAAAAAAAGAGAAGAAAAAAAATTTAAAAAATGGAAATTTTGTATAAGATGATTTGTATAAAGTGTGAATGGGAAAATAAAAATATATAAACTTAGAAATCAGCTGCTAATTTTAGTTTTCTAAAATTACATTACCTTTGTGTTGTTGTTGTTGTTGTTTGTTGTTGTTTGTTAATTTACGTCGCGCTAGAGCTGCACAATGGGCTATTGGCGACGGTCTGGGAAACATCCCAGAGGATGATCCGAAGACATACCATCACAATTTTGATCCTCTGCGGAGGGGATGACACCCCCGCTTCGGTAGCCCGACGACCTGCGCGCGAAGTCGAGCACTTTACGGTAGCACAGTTTAACGAGGACCAATACTTACCTTTGTGACTCATCCTTGCTAAACTTCAGAAATGCGAAAGAGCCATTCTTCCTGCATTCGATTTATGCACCTCCGATCTTCATCGAGGGAAAATGAGAACCTGATGTGGGAAATATATTCACCGCAAAACTCATCAATCAGGTTCTCTTTTCCTCTCAATTGGCGATCGAAATTGGCTACAAGTGGTGTAGAGTAGAACTCTCTACCTGTGATAACACTTGACATATTTTCACCATTAGCTTGTGGAGAGTCATAGAAGGAGGAAGTACGTTAGTTTTTCACGTAGATAAAAATCTTTAAAGTTGTGAAATTATATGGAACTGAAAACTACATTAAACATAGTTTTAAAAGAAAGCATCATGAAAATTTTAAAAAAAAATATTTTTATTAATGAAAAATATTAAGAAAAGGAAAAATATCGTAGTACATTCCAATACAACTAAAAAGAGAAGTGGGAAGGGAGAAGGGCCAAAGGCATGGAACAGGTTTTCTCACTAGATGGCGGATTCGAGCGTTACGATAGCCTATGGCTATGGATGGTTGACAATATAAAGCTGAGCACAGCTGATGCTAGCTGATCAAATTCGTCTTAAGACTTCCGGGTTATCACTTCAGATTGATTTTTACGCCAAATCTTGGAAAACCGCGTCACTCAGTATTTCTTGTAGTGCTTAAAATATTGCTCGTTGTTTCAATTCAACTTTCAACAAAACAAAAAACAAATGAATTTGGAAGACAAGCATTTTACTAGCATGCTGTAATGCTACCCAAAAAACAAAAATCAGCAATATTTTACACGTACATGATTATAGCCTTACACTTTATTTAAATTATGACATCAATTTTCTTAAATTTGTTTTAGGCTCACAACCTGTAAGAATTTATAAATTATAGAAAACACTTATGAATGGTATTTATTATTAAACTTGGCTCTTATTTGGCATACATTTGAATAAAAATCACAATAATAAAACTTCCTAGAATATTAAGCTAGTTCACACATCGCCGCGTAATCCTGTATAACGTAAGTGGAGGGATACGCCAGTAGTTTTTTAAATTTCTTCCGGTTTTAGAAACCATACAATGAAGCCGGTCACACTAAATGCGAATAATTCGATCACCGTCAAAGAAAAAAAGAAATTTTTGAGTTTTTCACGGGAGAATATTTATCAGAAATCAGGTTCCAATACTTTCTCGATAAGAGATGCGGGAATTGCCACGCCATTGTGCGAATCGCAAGTAGTGAAAATGGTCCCAAAATCTCAATAAGAATTCCAGCGGATATACCAAACCCACGCTTCATATGCGTTTCAGCACCGAAGACTCAATTCTTTCAAACTCGTAGAAAGCATTAGTTTGAAACTATCTTTGCTTTGCTATTTTAGGTTTTAGTGAAATTTGTTAAAATTCATCCAAGGGAGGAAAAATTATTAAGAGCAATTTACCCTGGATGCGATTTTTTCGTGATCAAGGAAATTGCATGCGATTCTGATATTGAAAATTCTGAAAATTGAGGACGATTATGGATGGTGTTTTCAGTAGAAATGTAAGCAATAACAATCTCGAGCTGTATGCCTGCTCTAGTTCCGGTTAGAAAGTTTGCAGCTGTTTACTACTTGTTATTCTGCGAGGCGATATTTTCAAACTGATAATTTTGTTTTCAATAAAAGAAATAAATTAGATAATTTCTGAGCTTAAATCTGCAGTATTTCATAAGATATTAATGTTATTATGTAATTCTGGTGAATTTGAAGTGAAAATTTGTTTTAGTTACTTAGAGATATATTGTTAAAAAAGGTGACATGGTTGCTAGATTTTGAATAACTCGCTTTTTTGGCAGTCTTTATTTGGCCTCTTTCCATTTGTTTACTACTGTTTGTTCGTGGTGCAATCTGTGCACCATCTTACGTTAGTGTTAGCATATTGTTCGAGGAGCAAGATTAAGTGTAGTAATGAGTATTCAAATACCACGTTTGCAAGAATCTCCAAACACAATGATCACGTTGTGAGCCAAATGGCTTTAAAATACACCGGAAACAGTAACCCGCAAGTATAAGCGGCATACAGCTTGCAGCGCTCCCTAGTGTCGAAAACACATCCATAGGTGCAGCTATCACATACAGTGAGAATGCTCCTTAAGACTTTGTTCACATCAGAACTTGAGCTTTTTGTTATGAGATGGTAACCATGGTAATCTAGTTGTTGACTGTTTATCTGGTTTACTACTAAGTTTTTCCTTGTGCGCATAGTTTAAATCTTTAACTACTTTTGAATTGTTACAATTTGAATTTTTAGCGGAAATGGATGAATCTGTTTCTCAAAATCGGAGCTCCGAAAACGCTGTAAATAAATCTGATCATATTTCTGCTGAACAAACAAAACTAGTTGTTGTTGAAACTGATAAACCTTTGCATGGTAGTAAAAAAGGTTTGGTACGAAAAGCTCCTGATTTGCCCACTCTAGAAAGACGGAATTGGTTAATCCATTTACATTTTACTCGAAAAGAATATGAAACTTGCAAACTTATTATAAAAGAACAATTAGATGAAACGCAAGGAATGTGTGAATATGCCCTTTACGTCCAAGCCTTAATACTACGTCATGAAGGCAGAATTCAAGAGTCTTTAGAATTATTTCAGACGTGCTCCATACTTAATACATCAGCTGAAAACTTGAAGCAAGTTGCACGCTCATTATTTCTTCTTGGAAGGCATAAAAATGCAATTGATGTCTATGAAGAAGCAGCACGAATGAATTGTAAAGACTGGGAACTTTGTCATAATCTTGGAATTTGTTACATGCAACTTCAGAACAATAAACAAGCCTTAGATTATTTCAGACAAGCTTTGCAACTCCGTCCACATGATGACACTTTTATAGCTCTAGGCCAGCTTCATATTCTCGAAGGTGACATTAAAGCAGCTATATCTACCTATCGTAAAGCAGTAGAAAATTCCCCTGAAAATCCTGAATTGGCTTCTAAACTTGGTTTACTATATCTTCAGTGCGGTATGTATCAAAAAGCATTTGAAAAATTAGGTACAGCCATGGCTTTCGACCCGTCATGTGTTCCAGCTATATTAGCTGCTGGTAGCATTATTCAAAATCATAATGATTATGAAGTAGCCCTATCTAAATATCGCATTGCTGTTTCTAAAATTCCAGAAAGTCCTGCCCTCTGGAATAATATCGGAATGTGTTTTTTCGGAAAAAAGAAATATGTAGCAGCTATTAGCTGTTTAAAAAGAGCAACTTATCTTGCCCCTTTTAGTTGGCAAATTCTACAAAATTTAGGACTGATTCATCTTACAATGCAACAATATGCATCTGCTTTTCATTTTCTAAGTGCTGCGATGAATCTTAATTCTCACAGTGGTCATCTTTTCATGCTCTTAGCTGTATCGCTGAAATATTTACAAGATTTTAAAAACTCTTCACAAGCCTATGAGCAAGCTTTAAAGCTGGATTCAGTTGATCCTGCTATTTCATTAAATTATGCCTTGTTGTTATATGAAATGGATGAGAAAGAAAAATCTATTGAAATGATGCAAGACTTTAAAAAGCGTTGTTGTGAATATTCTTTTGAAAATGAAAAATTAAAACTTAAACAAGTTACTTTTCTAGCTGAAAATATGGCTGATCTATTAAAAATTAAACCATTTCACTTTCTTCCACAAAAAGATGATAGTAATACTTATATCGATGAAAGCTACTCCAGTGGAATTTCTGGGCAAGACTCTTCAAATTCTAATGAAAGCAAAGAAGTATTAGTGTAATTTCATTTATTAGAATCTTGCATAACATATAATCACGTGTTAAAACATAAACTTTAAAATAGATATTATATTATTCAATCAATTACAAGTGAAAATCGTGCAATAAATATAATAAAGTGATCTTCTATAGGATCTTATAAAATAACTATGTATTATTAATCTTTAAATGATATCACATTTAATCATTCATGGTAGTAACTTTTATTCTGTTACAAGTACTAAAAAGTTAAATATATTAGTGCTAGTATTTGGCAAATTTTGACAATTAATACTTTTTTTTTTATACATGATTTCATGCAGAAAAAGTAATGTTGCCAGTTATGAAAGACCGTTTTTTTTTTCATTCTTATAGTTACTTTTTTTATAATAATTTTATGCTCAAAATTTTTCCCTGATACTGATGGCAACACAGCTACACCATCAATGTTTGCAATAGTAATATCTATAGTTTGTCTAAAGTAAGAACTCCTTTAGCCATTCATCTGAACCTGAGGGGGTGACTATGATAATGAGGTATAACTATTTCAAGTAGGGGAGTGGAGTCACTGTTTAGGACAGGTTTTGGCTGGGGTCGGGGAGAGAAAGGGAATCTTTTTCTTGGGGCTATTGTGTTAGCCCTAGACTGAAGAGAAGCTACCGTCTCTGAAATGTGCTATTCTTGTTTCCATAGCAGACTTTCTGGCAGGAGGTGTTTCTTACCGTAGACAAACTATAGCTACTACAAAGCTTTTTAAATAGAATTAATTATTGTTTTTTTATTGAATATTCTGTTTATTAATTTTATTTCTTATTTGTTTTATTGATTTTGTCATTTAAGTTGCATTTAAATTACAATCAAAAGTTCAAAAAGGGATATGATGATCTAAGATATAAAAGAATTGTTGATTTAAAAAATCTTTTAGGACAATTAAGTGTGAGGCTGCTAAGGTTAGGAAAATTGAAATAAAATTCTTGAATTGAAGTCAAATTTAATTTCTTTTTTATACATTTCAATGTAAGTTATTCATATTTTTCTGTAAAATATACTTTTAATTTGTGCTTGTACTTTTCACTTGCTTTAGCTTTAAGTACTTCTTACTTTTCAAAAGTTTTTTTCACACATTTAGATGTCTGATCTCATGATCCGTCAACAATATATTTTTTTCCATGTTTGCTGGTCAGCCGGTGAAAAATCGAAGGTGATCAAATGGCTAATCAGTTAACTGAACGATGTGATACTAATTTAGATTTTTAAAGGTTCAGAATTATTTATTAAAATTTTTTAAATAATTTTGGGATGAAAATCTAAAGCAATGATACTATCCTCATGAATACTACTTTTTAATTCCTGTTGATCATTTACTACTTCTAAGATTAAATTGCCATTAGTTTATTAATTATGATTTTGTATATCTCAGTATTTCATTTTGGGGACTCTAAAAAATTTTAAACAATTAAGCCGGAGATATTTAGGAATAAATAAATTACAATTTAAGCATGAAAATTTTTCAACATAAATTACACAATTTATGATTTTGAAGATGTTTAAAGCTAAGCAACAATTTATTTGATGAAACTAATTTAAAAATTAAAACAAATTTGCAATAAAATTCTTCTGTTAGACAAAGCCATTTTGCTAAAAACCTCGTAATAAGTGACGTATGAAAGATACTAAACCTAATCTCGCCAGTCTGTCTNAAAATTCTTGAATTGAAGTCAAATTTAATTTCTTTTTTATACATTTCAATGTAAGTTATTCATATTTTTCTGTAAAATATACTTTTAATTTGTGCTTGTACTTTTCACTTGCTTTAGCTTTAAGTACTTCTTACTTTTCAAAAGTTTTTTTCACACATTTAGATGTCTGATCTCATGATCCGTCAACAATATATTTTTTTCCATGTTTGCTGGTCAGCCGGTGAAAAATCGAAGGTGATCAAATGGCTAATCAGTTAACTGAACGATGTGATACTAATTTCTAATTTAGATTTTTAAAGGTTCAGAATTATTTATTAAAATTTTTAAAATAATTTTGGAATGAAAATCTAAAGCAATGAATACTACTTTTTAATTCCTGTTGATCATTTACTACTTCTAAGATTAAATTGCCATTAGTTTATTAATTATGATTTTGTATATCCCAGTATTTCATTTTGGGGACTCCAAAAAATTTTAATCTACTAAGCCGGAGATATTTAGGAATAAATAAATTACAATTTAAGTATGAAAATTTTTCAACATAAATTACACAATTTATGATTTTGAAGATGTTTAAAGCTTAGCAACAATTTATTTGATGAAACTAATTTAAAAATCAAAACAAATTTACAGTAAAATTCTTCTGTTAGACAAAGCCATTTTGCTAAAAACCTCATAATAAGTGACGTATGAAAGATACTAAACCTAATCTCGCCAGTCTGTCTACACTTATTTTGTTCCTCAAACGTCTTCTGACCCTCAATAAAAACAAGAAACTTTTCTTGGCAGAACATATTTCAAAAGGAAGTGTGCTCAATATTTTCAATAATCTTTTTATTATGGGTAGAAATTTGCATTAAATTATGACAACACTTTCATAGGGCTAGTTGGCAGTTCATGAATAAAATTATCATAAAAAAATCTCCAATTCTTTCAGCTCTGCATGCTTTTCTTTCAAATTTTGAGGGAGTTCAAGTTCAAAACTTGCTAGTATTTTATTGTTGTAATCATTAAAACAATTTTAAAAATTTAATATCAATTGTTTCCAAGAAGAAGAAAAAAAATTATGTTTTTTATTCTATGAATTTCCCTATTCATTTGGGTTCAAGCTTTCCTTAGGGTTGAGCTTGATTCAAGCTTTCCCTTCCACATCATTGACTGTATTTCTCAAACAAATGCTCTTGATTCATACTTGCATTTTGTTCTATAAATAATGTTTTGAAATTATCAAAAGATTGAAATTATGGATTATTATCTTACAAGCTAAATGTTAAAAAATATTTTTATCATATTATAAAAATTTAAGATATATAATCATAAAAGCTTAAACTTTTTTAATAAAGAACATCTTAACATGCCATCATTGCATGCAAAATTATTTCAGATAATTATTCCAAATTAAAATAAATATTCTCACACTTATTTTTGAAAACATTCTTAAAAATAATGCAGCTAATATTTTTAATTTTTAAAGAGATTTAATTAATATTTCAAATAATTGCATGATGAATATTTGTGGTTTAGACCAAAATGCTGTGAGCAGACACTAACTGGAAAGTTGGAGTTAAAACTTTACTCCATCCATAATTATGAAAATGCCTATGAATTTTTTCATTGTTGAAGAAAGTATTTTAGAACATGTGACATGATTAAAACAATAGATTTTATTTATGTGCATTTGATGGTGAGCTAATATTGCAGTTTAATTGTAAAAATCGGGCATGATCAGTGGCATATATAGCATTCCTGTGTCACGGATGATGCACCCCATTAAAAATTACCCTAGAGAGTTAAAATAAAAACATTTTTTTCTTTATGAAATAATTTTTTGATTCCCTTTATAAATAGTAATAGCCCCTAACTGAACTTTAAGTATAATTATTTTAAGATATGGTATAAAATATTATAATTATAATATTGAGTTATAATACAAGAAAATAACTCATTATAATATATTTTATAACCAGCATTGAAGAGCCAATCCAATTCTGATTTTACAACTATCAATATTCAACTCTGTACCTTTGTAATTTGAACCCAACCAAGAAAGCAAAGGAAATTATGGATCAAATATTGGGACAAACTAGCCTTTGTGGTTTTGTGGAGGACTTTTGGTGGAAACAACCCACATTTGCATTGCATGTAAAGGAAAACTATGAAAACCTCCCATGGCTAGCCTGTCGGCAAGGGGTTTCTAACCCATGATCCGTCTACCATGGGTGATATTTTATGTCAGCACTGTAGTAGGTGCAAGCCAGGAGCAGAATTCATATCAACCAGTCACCGCTGGGATTTGATGCTCTATCCCATGAGCCAAAGCAGCTACTTTATAATATATTTTATTTTAGAACCACATCGTCTATAACAAATGACCTAATTTTGAGCTTACGATTAGCCCCATTCGCCTCATTAGCTAGATACGCCTCATTCGAAGGCGACGTTACTTTACCTTAAAAGTTCAGTTATTTTCTGGTATTAAAATACATTTCATTTCACTGTAGTTGCTGACAATGTTTAGATTTAGTACCCTTTCTAAATTGCGCCTTTTCTCCAAAATCATGATTTTCATTCTCATAAATTAAATTTACTGATTATTATTGCTACTGCACTACAGTGTTTTTATTTCATTTATCCGTGTTGCTACTCCACAAGGAAAACCTGGAAAATGCAGGAAATTTAAAAATCATCTAAAATAACAAGGAAAATGCAAGGAATTTTGAATGTTTCCTTACAAACTGGGAAAATGCTGGGAATTTTATTTCTTATTTTTGTCTTTTAAAACATTCTGACATCTCAAAGTGCAATCTATGGGATATTTGAAGATGATAGTACAGCTATACTATACTATTTCATTTACTATAACATTATTTGAAGCTATTCCTTATTATTTTCCAGTATTTAAAACTAGTATAGTTAGTTTAATATAGCTCACACAAGAGCACAGTGAATGTGTGTTTCCTCTTAATATATTGTGTATAACATATACAGGAAAAACAATATTTCTTATAGATATGAGTGGCTAACCAGATTTTAATTTTTTGTGGTAAATCTAAGATACAGGCCACTTATAAATTTTGCCGGGGTGGCACACACACACACACCTAAGTTTATTTACCCTACTGGCAGTGGCGTAGTTATAAGTTTGGGGGTTATCTCCTTCTGACATATATATATGTATATCAGTAAGAAATAACCTTTATTTATAAATAACGTTTTAATTACATAAAATAAACAATGAAAACTTTGTATTCACATCCTACTTAACTTTAACTGTAGAATAGCCCATTTCTATATATGATGATGTACATTACGAAATAAATCAATAAAAAAATTTACATGATAAATAAAGTACAAGTATTTAATACATATATCTGTAATAGTGTCACAAAAAACTGTTTTGAATTTTAGTTTCTGCGAAAGTGTTATATTGGAGGTTTTTTTTTCTTTTTATCAAATTTCGTAAATATGATTTAATTCTTTTTCAAGTAAAAAAAACTTGCATTAGCGTCAGGTAAAAATGTTCCTATTTTTAAGATGTTGTATACGTGGGGAAACAAAAGTTTATTGCATCGATAAATAAATTAAATCACTTCATTATATCAAAATTTATTTTTTAGATTAGTTTTTCTTACTTTTTTAAAATATGAAAACAATATAATTTCCATAAAGCATTAAAAGAACTGTAATTTTTTACTTAAATTATTCAAATTATTGCAATTTCTTTTATGTATATTAACTGAATAAAATATATTCTATGATGATACTTATCTCAACAAGCTACCGACTACTACAATAAGCTAAAAGCCATAAAAAAAAGAAAATATTGTCAGTTGTCTACAGTTTTATAAATTTGCATTGTAACACTTTTATAAATATTTTTTCTAAAATTTTATTTGCAACCAAAAAAAAATTCCCTCACTCCATTACTCCAGTTCTAAAATCAATTATCTCATTCGTTAACAGATGGCAGCACTACACTACTTCACAAATGAATTTATTTCATTATATTTTTTCGGAAGATGAATTTAGACAGGCAGTGAAAATCAGAGACATAATATAGAGCAGGGATTTCCAACTTACATGAGGCCGGGGGCCGCAATTAAAACCACAAATTAAATGGCGGGCCGCAACTTTATCATAATTTTATGTAGGATTCTTTTATGTTTGAAGGAACATTAAATATTACTGTCAGATTTTTATCAAGTTGTACAGAACAAAAGTATTGCATTACAAATTAAAATAAGAAATAGATTTTTTAAAAAATTTAATTATTATTAATAATATTTTTAAAAATATTAAATATATACTAAAAATTCGGGCTACAATAACTTTAATGTGCACCTATGTAATAAACAATTAATGTGCAACAGATATCTAATTGTTAAGATATATAACTTTAAAAAGGTTGGTATTAAAACTTACATAGTAGCGCACAAAATATCCAATAAGAAAATTGAGGTTTGTCTGCTGCAACCACCAGAGAATGGATAGTTACATTTTAAATTTAAAATATACAAATGTGTGTGAAAATATTTTAGTCGAAAATGAGGGGTTTCAAAAAGTTAAATCGGATAATTTCTTCGAGAAAATTTCTGATACGCACATGCTAAATTATATTTATAAAAAAGAGCAACATACACTATTATTTTTGTATTTGAATAAATATTTTCTTGGATGCAAAACTTGAGAAAAAAAATTTTTTGCACAGTTGGTATGTTAAATTTCACAGAAACGAATAAATTAGGTTTTTATTAACAAGAAAAGTATTTTAAACCCATATAGATTTTTTACGAAAATTGTGTGCAAAAAAATGACAAGTAATATATTTTAGTTCGCGAGCCACAAAAAAAGGGTTCGCGGACCGGATGCGGCACCCGGGGCGCCAGTTGGAAACCCCTGATATAGAAGATAAACCACTCGAAATTTTAAAAAAAAGCGATGCTGTATTGTTACACATCTGGACCTTTTCGCCTCCTCCCACATCTAGCGTCATGACAATTTTTGCGACATTTTCCCATTCTCATCATAGCAATTAAGAACTCATACTTCTTAATTTCTTCATTTGAAAAGTAAATAAATAATATTTGAACTCAATACTCTTAGATGCATATTTTCAAAAGTGTGCATTTTCTAAAAGCGCCTATATAAGTTCCATTTTTTGTTATGAAAGTAAATCATGAGCATTTACTTTCTATAAGCCACAATAGATGGCGGCATCAGTTACTGTAATTAATAGTTCTATACATTTTTTAACTCGTTGAAATCAAATATGTATATCGAACTACTTCACTATAAAATTTTCTTTTTTTATATATAAAGTAGTCTCTCTTTCCTCCCTCCTTTCATGAAAAAAGTTATTTTAATGATTCATGTATAGCACAAAAAGCGAGTTTTGTAAATTTTATTGTTGAACGGAACAACCCTTACGAAAAAATTGAGGTATACCTCGATTTTTATATATAAATGATGTTATTATTTATATACGTTTGTGCTTTTAAAATTTCTGAAACTTATTTTTTTGATCATTCTTATCTGAATTTTCCTATTATCTAATTTTTATTACAATTTATAAAAAACTAATATTAAATATTTTATCAATGTATATCTATACAAATATACAATCAATGTAACTCCCAACTTTTTATTTCAATACTAATGTAAGATTCATTAATTCACTGTCGCCACAAAATCGGAAAAAAAAATCTATTTACAACTCTTTATTTCTTATCACAAAAATGTTTCAGTTGCATGGTTATACTAATTCTCACCGTCTTTTTGGCTATTCGCTTTCACCAAATTATTTTTTATTTTAATATTGATTATGAGGGATTGACGGTTACAAAAATCTTAGCAGAAATTCTTGATATGAAGAGAATGATTTTTTTTTATCCTTTTAAGGAACTTTATTTTTATTATACTATTTTTATTATTATATTTAACTTTATTTTACTTCTTTATTTTTATATTTTTGAATGTGGCCATAATTCAATTTAATATTTACTTAATAAATCAATTTCACCTAAAATGATTTTATTCATTCCCTGGGATAATATCCCTTTATTACATCTAATAAATTAAGATGTATCTGTAACGACCAAAAATTATGCTTAATACTAAAATGATGTTAAATGAACTACTACTAAAACTGGATTAAAATGATCACCGTCTTCACAACGTCAATTTTTTTTATAATCTATTTTGATCGGATCGTTGCAGCTTCTGGGCTTTCACATTTACAGTTGATTCAACTGTTTAAATTAGTGTTTCCCAAAGTGTGGTACTCGTACCCCCAGGAAGAACTGTTTAGCGGGGGTACGCGTTCTTATGCGAAATATATTGCAGCAAGCGAAAATTTCACAAAATAATTTTACTTTAAATATCACGGAAAAAATAATTTTATATCAAATTTATAAAAACCCAGAATCGAACATTAAAACGTGTATTTTGCTACCATTAGAAAAAAATTCTCATTAAGCAGAGCAAGTTGGCATCTCTGTATATGTAAATCGAGAGGGACATTTGCTCCTTATAAGGTTATAAATAAGAATTTATAATATTTTGTTGCTTTTATTATTACTGTTTTGTGACAAAACATTCAATATGCGCATTGATTTTTTGGAAACAAAGAAAGGGAATATTGTATAATTAAATACTCGTTAATGTGTTATTATTAAAATTAATATGTAATAAAAAAAAACAACGAATGTTAAAATATCAAATGTTATTGGGAATTTTTTTTTTAAATTTCCTGAAAAATAATTGCAATAAGTAAATAATTTTATGTACATTACGTAACATTCATTACGTTCAGCAAATAGCGCCAACTACCGAGAAATGTTTTCCTTTATATTTATTAATAGATAGATTTTGAGTTAAACTGCTTGCAAAAGTTCGATTTTCTTTTTCTTCTGTTTTCTTTGAATGGTTGGATTATGGATCATATCATCTGTTGTGGACATTATTTTTTTGTACTCTAAGCCGCAGAAGTATTAGTCACTCGCAATTTTTATTATATTCTGATGCTTTAAGTATAGGTTTCAATAATCCTTATACTTACGACAGATTGGAGAAAACAATTTTTTTAATTTATAAAGACATGTTTGCTTTGAATTACATGTTTTCTTTTAAATTACATTTAATTAATATTTATAAAACTTTCTTCGATTTATGGAACACGTTTCCATCCCCACGGTCTCGGGCACGAAATTTTGTAATTTTTCTCCCATATTTTTTCTTTTATTTCAGACTGTCATTTTCTTCCTTTTTTAAAAAAAATTATTAATTAATTACTATTTTTAAAAGTCTTTTACTATATGTATCACTTACATTATACTTATATTATATTTCTTTCTTACAATCAAAGTAAAATGGTAACAAAATAATATTAAGGCTACAATATGTAGTTTATAACCAACCATTACAACAGTTTAGTTTCTGAAAAAAAGTCTCGTTAAAATGGCAATAACAGTAATTTTTTCATTAAATAATTATCTTTATTTGAAGAATATAAAAAAAAATAATATGCACCTCATGTATGGAAAAGCTTGTTTATTATTAAAAAAGAGCTTGTTTAATTATGGAGCATACGCATTCTTATAATGTATTTTCTTAAAGATACAAAAAGCCTTCTTTTTCCCAAGTATTCCAATGATTTATATTTATCCTTTTCCTTAAAAACCACTTTTAAAACTAATTAAATTGAATTAGTTTTAAAAAGTTTTTTTTTTTTTAATCTTGTTGCAGAATGATTCAGTGGCATTAAATAAAAAAACCATATTTAATAACAAACAAATTTAATGATAGTAAAACAATATGATGGTACGAAATAGGGCTTTCCAATAAGCCATCCAGTTCAATCCATTGCCTGCCACGTATTTGATTGCAGAATTATTTTGAGTGATTACAACGTCCTCTTTTAGTCAGGCAGAAATTCTTAACACTTGTTATGCAGGTTGGTCTAAATTCATATAGTTCGAAAACGGGTCTCAGATTCCTGAAAAATCGAATTTTAACAAAGTCGTATGTTTAAAATTTGATTTTTCAGGAACTACTCGATCAATAAATAATTTTGTATTTTATGTTAACTTACCTTCTTTTAAAACAGTATAAAAATGTATGCCTTACAATTAAATTTTTTCCAACTATTATTAAATAAAATAATAAATATTTACTAAAAAGTTATTTTTAGACAATTTATAAAATTATAAACGATCTTTATAATTGTGCGCAAAAATTTTTCAATCAGCTTGAAAAGCTCTCCAGTTATTTCTCAGATTGCGGCTAATCCCTATATTTTGGAGTTAAAATATCCGAATCCGTCGAAAAAATGGCATGTTTATTCAGAGAAAGTACGTTTTAGTGTCCGATTCGGTAACTTAGAATATCGCCCCCGCCCTTATTAATTAGCATATTTGAAGTCACCCCTTTTAACCATTAAGAATGAGTCAAAGAACGTGAAGAGCTGATCATTAGATCAAATATGTTGTCAGGAAGGTCCGTTTATTTATTTATTTATTTTTTATTTATTTTTGAGCACTGAACGTCTAAAAATTTGTAATTCAAATCTGACTAATTTTTTTTTTTTAAACTTTATCTCTAATTTATTCGATTATGATACGAAGAGGATTTTTCATAATTTGATTTTATTAAATAGACCAGAATGTATTCTAATCTATTTCTTTACTCTTTGCCTTTTTTTCACTGTTAGCAAATTAATTATTCCTAGATATTCTTAAAATAAAACGTAAACTTTCTCTAATTTTTATCTCATTAAGGAATGTATTTTTCTCACTATTTAGTATAGAGCTTTGTATGTAATTATGTGTATATTTTTCTTATGTAATGTACGTAATGTAATGTATGTAATGTAATGTATGTAATGTAATGTATGTAATGTAATGTATGTAATGTTATATAATGTTTGTGAAACTTATTTGTATTAAGAGCTTCGTTTTTTTATTGAACAATAAATAAACTAAACAAAATATATTATTTGATTGTAGCTGTTTTATTTGTAATTACCATAACTAATCGTCATTTACACTGTGATCTTTAAGGAATTTATTATATCGCGATGATTTTATTGTTTTAATGTTAGCAAAGCATGATTATTTTTAAAAAAATCAATTTCCTTCAGTTTTGATTGGAAAAATAATGGATAATCATTCAGTTATGTTATAGTTCTTCTTTAAACCAGAGCTACATTTGTTGTGTGTGCGTATTTTTGTTACGAAATTATATTTGTAAAACTGTAAAATATAATTGCGCTTAATTAAACAAATGGCCAGAATTTTTATTAACAACTGAAAAATCGCAATAGAATCTTCTATAAATATGATAAAACAGACTTTTTATTTTTAATCAATGATGATTATGAATACAATTGAATGCATTACAGTTAAAAAGAGATAATTTTATTGTTATAATTAATTTTTATTTATTTATTAATCAATCTTTATTTAAAAACAACGCAATCTTTTTGCAATATTGCAAAAAGGGTCAAACAATGTTTTTATTTCGAATTATATAACAAAAGAAAGAGAATATAAATATTTTAGGAAAGGGGCCAGGACGAGATTTGGTATAGGCGCATCCAATCCATAGGTTTGCCTCTGGGCATAGCAGAAAGTAGTTTACATTCTCTTTTACACATATTTATGCGATAACTTGCCATACACTTTTTTTTTAAATGTAAAAAAGAAAGAATTTAAGTGACTTATTGCTTGAAATACAGCGAAGTGTCAATATTTGATTTTTTGATGTTACAGTAAGAAATTAACCAATAAGAAAAAGTGTAAATTTTAAATATTTCTTTATCAGGCAAAAAAGAAGAAAAAAAATCTGCATATTTTCTTGTGTATTATAAAAAATTTCTTTGTTCGTGAAATTTATCAATAAAGTTTTTATATTTAAATTTAAACTCCTTTCTTACTGAATTTAATTTTGATTTCCTATTAAAATTGATAATCAGCAGGAAGTCATTAAAAATGCTAAAAATTAAAATTTATATACTAAAATAGTTCAAATTTTTGCTCAGCTAAAATAGAATGTTGAAAATATTTGAAAATTTTTCTTTGCAAAGCTTATGTTTTAAATCAATAAATTGGACGCACAGAAAAATTACCTTAATTTTTAAGCCTTAATTAACCTTACCTTAATTTTTAATTCAGAGTGCTAACAACTGCATCAACATAGTTTCCTTTGATATTATGGAAAAGCAATTTCTTTTCTAAACAAATGGAACATTTCTAAACGTTTTATCTATAGAAAATAAAAATCATTTTTTTTTAAACTTATTCAGTTTAAAAAAATTTGTCAAAAACATGTAATAGGATTTTAAATGTAGAAAATATAATAGCAATAAATAGATTTTCTAAAAAAACATTTATTCCATAAATAATTGTTGTATCAAATAAAAGAAATATGAATAAATATAAAAGCAAAAAATCATATGTCAAAATAAATAAAAAAAATAACGATGTTAAACATTCAGGTTATATTCGGTAGATTCAGCAACTGAAGTTATTCCAGTTCTCGTTTCCCTGTAAAATAAAATGAAAAAAAAGAAGAAAAAAAACTGTAACTCAATTTTTTGTAACAAAACTGCTAAAAAAGCTTCAGACATAATATTTTTTTTTTTCTTCCTGCATATCAGATGATGCAGAGTTCGGTAAAAGGCTGTACAATTGATGTCAAAAATTTTATTATAATTGTGGAATAAGAGATGGTGTTTACCATAGAAAGTCGAGTCGTGATAGTCTTGTCATCTGATGAGATGCGAGCGAGCTTCGTGCTATAAAAAAAGGGTGTACACCCAACTGAGAAGTGAATTTATGTAAGTTCATTTCTTGGTAATCGTAATTCATAATGTAACATAATGTAAAAAGGGTGTACACCCAGCCAAGGTGAGTTCAGAAGAGTTATATGGTTACAGCCACAGACTCGTTGCTACTATTCATTTGTATGAAGCAGGTTCAGTAGTGTAAAAATTTGAAAACATATTACTTAAACGAAATGTTTCTTTACATAAAATCTTGAGGTGGAAGAAAGGATTATCAAAATCTCCTGTTTATTTTTTATTTTGATATTAAAGTTTTTAGTCGTTGAAGAGTGAAAACTCTGAACTAAACAAATTAAATATACATAATAATTCAGATCGAAAAATTTTACAGTACTTTTTTTGTAGTTTTAAAAAAGGGTAATTTCTAAAAGGAATGTCTGTAGGAAAATTAAAAAAATCTTTTTTAAAGGATTTTTTCAGTGAAACTAAGTGGGGGAAAAAACAATTGCACCAGAATTTGCGTATGAAATTTTACTGTTCTCCGTTATTAATTTAAACATGAGAGTAATCAATAAAAATAAATAAAAGTATTCACGCATCCTGTCCTATTTGGAAAAAAAAATCTGCTTATGAGTTTGTTTGCGTGACAATTTGTGACCATTTCAAGGCTACAGAATTTTGTTTGGTTTTAAATTTCCACACAAACTTGTTAACTTCATAGAGCAATTTCTAAAATTTTGATTAGATTTTATTTTAGAGCAATTTTTAGATTTTCAAATATTTTTATAAGATTATCATTTAACTGTTGTTTGAATTTATATGTAGCCATTTTTTATTTTTAATTCTTTTAAAATAATAGTATTAAAGAAACTAGTTAGTCGGAGTGTTTTTAAATTAGTCATTTTTTTACTTGTTTAAAAGTGACAATGCTGGTTGGATTCATGCTGTTTGGGTGCAGTAAAAATTTTTTAACTGTATATATTTAATTTTCTTAATTTAAATGTTTTCTCACACCTAATTAATGAATAATAGAAGGTATTTTTATTACCATTAATGAATTAATAACAATGAAAAAAAAATCTTTAAAGTATATGATATTTTTAAGCGTCACTGTAAAAAGATTTTGCGCAAGTCAAAATCTTCATATTTTTTCCTAATTTATAATTGCTAATAATTTAAAATATCAACTACGAGCATCTTTTTTTTTATATAAGGAAAAATATATATTAATGAACTAATCTATTGAATTTATTTGCTCAATAATATTTTAAAAACAGAATGAAACATACCTTCTCCTTTTTCTAAAATTGGATTGTAAAAGCCAGTCACTTAAAAAAACTAAACTCAGCGGCGCGACAGCCCATAGAGGGCCAAGGCCCACTGTGCCCATCTCAGTTTTCTTGACCTTGGGCTCTGGGGTGCAGGGGCAGAGGTTCCGGTCAGATTGTCAGCCGAACGCGGAACCCCCAGTGTTTAGTTCCCAAGCATGCTTGGTACTCATTTATCGACCCACTGAAGGGATGAAAGGCTGAGTCAACCTTGCCCG
>NC_092214.1:29017825-29107394 GCF_043381705.1 Parasteatoda tepidariorum | reverse complement strand
AAATTAAATACCTCTAATCATCTTGTAAATGTCAGTCTTTTCAAAAGAGCTTTTGGATTGGCTATTTTTACTTTTCCCAGTTAAACTGCAGCAGATGGCCACCTCATCTGTTTTTAACCTTCTAAGAAGATTTGCTACTAAGGCCTTGCAGTCTTTACCATGACAGCTTAACATGAAATCTTTCTATGAAATATAAAACAGTTTTGATTCTTTCCTTTTCAGATGGGAATCCAATTTTTTTCTTCTTATTCAATGAAAAAGTTGTTTATTGAGTAGAAATTTCAATGCAAAATTACAAAAATGTGAAACGCTCAGTCTGATTAAGAAATTTTTTTAAAGTATTTAATTAATATGATACGAAAATCTTTACACCGACCTGCCCTAATTTAGGGCATGCGGGTAAAAAAACACAGTAAATTAATATGATATAGAAAACCAAGCAATTTTTCAAACATAATTACTTTAGTGAATAGGGTTGGGTGAAGGAAGTGTGAAATAGCAATAGGAAATAATTGTATGGAAGTAATAAATTTAACACTTCAGATTCCAGTTATATTTTATGTTAATACAATAATTTTAAAAAAATATTTACCAATTACTGAAACATATAGAAATTTTCCCAAACTTTCTTTAGAATTTCTAAACTGATATTAATTCCTACAAAATCTGCTTTTTTTTTTGAGAAAAAAAAAGTTCAACTGTAGAAGAAACTAAATATTTCAAATCAAAATTAAAACAAAACAAACATAAAATAGTAATTACAATTTGCTGCCTTAATGTCTTGTTTGTCCTAAGATTTTTATTTAATTTTGTAAAATCACTAACGCCAAAAGGCATCAAATCCAGCAATGAAGTGCTAACACTCTCTTTGTTGTTCCCATCAGACTGCAGAAGAATTCGATCAATCTTTCTTTCCATTCTTAAAATCGCGGCATTTTGATTTTTAATTATTTGAAGCATTGATTTGTAGCATTGATACCTTTAAAGCTTTTTAAACATTACAAATAATGTTGAATACAAATTAGCTTAATGCCATAAAACTTCTCATTTTTAAATTTAAAAATTATATAAAACAAATAAATGTTTTGTAAATTTATATTTTGATTATTTACTATAAGTAATTTATTTAGTGTAGAGTAACAAACTTTTATGTATCTTTTCTTATCAGTTCTTTTATTTCAGTTAGTTTGTAACAGTTTCTTTTTACAAAACCTCATTGATTTTAACATCGAATTTTAAATTGCGTGGGGGAATGTAGAGAAAAAACTAACTCATAAATTGTGCTAAATTATTTTTTTATGATTCGCCGAAGTATTGTTAGGGAGATGAGCTCTTTGAAAAAATTATTTCTAATCTTTAAAAATAATATTAAAATTTCTTTAACTATGTTGATGTATGTTAATTGTGAAAAATTAAAATATGCCATTATTTTGACTCAAGTATTTTGCAGCGGATCATAGTGTTTAAATAGCAAGGTTAGAGAATTTTAAAAAAAGTTCAAAGATAATAATTCATAATGATTTAATTTTTGGCTGATTACCAGGGTCAAGGTTTTTGCGTTATCAAGAGAAAACTGATGGCAAATGTAAAAATTATATGAATAACCATTTTTAAAAAAATATAGATGCTCTCCATTTATGAAATAACAAGTAATTTTCCAATTTAGAATTTTTAAAGAACTTAGCTACCTACTAATATAAGAGTCCACTCTTGAAGCTATTAATCATACATCCTACTACCTTACACGGGGGCCCAAGAATTTACACTAACTTCAACACTTAACACAACTATCAAGTAAACTTGGTTTGCAGTAAAAAGAATGGATATGATTTAAACACTCATTTTATTAGGTATTAAAAAAGTATAATTTATGAAATGAAAAAAAAAGGAAAATTTAGGTTTAGATTAACCCTAATTAAACAATAGTAACAATTGTTGCAATTTTTACAATACTTTTTTGACTCTGACATTCTTCTCATGAGATAACTCCTTTTGGCCTTTTTTTTTTATTAGTTAAAGCCAGCTTATGCATTCCTGTAATTTTTGCATTTTATATTTGAAATTTCGAAGTCTAATGACATGCATGAAATGACCCCTAGTCCAAACAATCAACGTTAAATAGTTGCAAGGCCGATAATTTCGAAAAAAATTAATTCAATTATCAATGAACCATTAATATTCTTGTTTCCTTATTAAGAAATATTAGATCACAATTTGTATTCATAATTTCTTCAAAACATGTGTTAAGACTATTTTTTTATAGGTTACTTAAGTAGAAAAAAAACCTAAAACTCAGCTGCGCGACAGCCCATAGTGGGCCAAGGCCTACTGTGCCCATCTCAGTTTTCTTGACCTTGGGCTCTGGGGTGCAGGGGCAGATGTTCCGGTCAGATTGTCAGCCGAACGCGGAACCCCCAGTGTTTAGTTCCCAAGCATGCTTGGTACTCATTTATCGACCCACTGAAGGGATGAAATTCTGAGTCAACCTAGCCCGGCCCGAGAATCGAACCCAGGACCTGTGGCACGGGAGCGCGAAGAAAGTTAGAAAAATGTTAGAAAAAAAGACAATTTTTGAGATGATGATTCTGAAAATAGCGCGGTTTTTGAATCGATGACAAAATAAGGCATATCGAGCATATTCTTGATATGCACTATTTTTTTGAATTGTGCTAAAGTTGAGAAATAATATTAACAACTTTTTAAGCAATTTTTTTCAACATTATCCTTTTTAAAAGGGCAACTTTCTTAAAGTTAGAGGGCAAGAATAACCTTGATCGACAAAATGAAATTGCATGTCCGTGATTTTTTGTTCATTTGAAAAACAAAGCAAAATGTTGTATTTTTTGCACATATATGCATTTACTTTTAATTACTCAAATAAATAAGAAACAATAAAAAAGGACGATCTTCATTTTTTATCTTCATTTCTCGAAAAAAATAGTACGCTTAGTAAATAGTCAACTGTTCTGAATCGAATAATTTTGATCAGCAGAATATTTTTAATTTCTTAACAATATTTAATTCTCAGCTAGCTAACAATTAATCTAAGTTTTCTTTCAATTAAAACTTGACAATAATTTAGAAAGAAATTTCACTTTAAAGGAAAACATAAATTAAAGTACTAAAACAATTGATTAGTATATTAAAGAAAAAATAATATACGTGGTAGCGTAAGAAATATGATTTTGAGAAATGTTAACATTTAATTAAATACCTGGTAAAATAATTCTTCGAAACACGGGCAGACAGGTAATTAACAAACTTATTTTAAGATTAAGAATATTTATAAGATGTTGAAAAATTTTAAGATGCTTAAAAATGTTGACTACTTATTCGTATCAATAATTATAAGATATATAATGTAGAAGTTGAAAAACATATTATTCCAAATCTATGCATTGGTTGTTATTGAAAGAAAAAACTGAAAACTAAAATTAAAAAGAACTGATGTATAATCGCATTCTATCAGAAACATGCATTTATAAAACTCAACATTCGTTGAATAAAATGTTTTTATTCAATAAAATGTTTTATTCAAATCTCTTTATTAAACTACGACTAAATTTTCAGACGACTAAAAAAGAATCATCGTATTTTATAATTTAAAAAAAAAGGATTAGAAATTCGTTATTAGCGAAAAAAATATGAACGGAATTTTACTCTACGCGCGCGTAAGTTAACCACATTTAATTATTAATCGCCCTATTTAATATTTCTCCATTGTTGCTAAATTATTTTTTTTAAATAAATAATTTTTATTTTTCTCGGTTTCTACCAAATAAAAACTGTTGAAACTTTAAATTTTGCAATCGAAAACTATGTAGATTAATTTGGTATAAAAAATTTATACCTCATAATTCAAAATTTTTTAATTCACAATTAAATTAAATAATAAAAAATAATAAATAATTATTAAAAAATTATTTTTTGCTTCAAATTATCTTTGCATAAATGGGATTTATAAGTGGGGGAATTTCTTTAGTTTTTTTTTTAATTGCCTAATTAGTTTTAAAAATATGACTAAAAATGCAAAAAGTGAAATTAACATTAAGGGGTCCGAACTTTAAATTGCTCTCCTGACCAAACTATGGGGACCATTTTTCCCAGATGGCGGCTACCCCCTATGTTTTGAAAGTTAAGAATCCAAACATGTTAAAAAAATGCATGTTTATTCAGAGAAAGTACATTTTTGTGTCCGATTTCATAACTTAATTAATAGTTAACGCTAAGCAATTTGCATATTTGAAGTCACTCACAGGAACCATTAAGATTAAGATTGCCCCTTAGTAAGTGAAAATCCGATTATTAGAACGAAAGTAATTCAGGGTGATATCTTTTTCCTTTGCCGACTGTACAAAATGTTTTTAAATTCACTCCAAAGATATGATGAAAAAAAAGTTGTGGGTCTAGGCTTTGAATCCACCCACCTCTAGAGCGCGTACCAGCTTGTCAGAGAAATAAAGATGGTAGGTGCACAATGCTGATTTTACTGTCACCATCCCGCCGTTTGTCATATACCGTGGAGTTTTTATATCGATGACCCTCTAGTTCACAATTGACTGTTGGGTGAATTTTTTGTGTACATATATATTTTTGTACTTTCGCAGACCTGAGAAAACAAACCAAAAACATTGTCTTATGCCCGTTTATTTGCCTTCCCTTAAATTAGTTTTTTTTTTTTTTTTTTTTTTTTTTTTTTTTTTTTTTTTTTTTTTTAGTTGTAGTTCATTTGCGTCGCACTGGAGCTGCATAATGGGCTATTGGCGACGGTCTGGGAAACATCCCTGAGGATGATCCGAAGACATGCCATCACAATTTTTATTATTTATTAATATTTTCGCTTGAAAGGTTAATATTTGCCTTACTTCGTTTCCTTGGAAAAAAGTTTTCGCTTTATATTTCTGCTGACGTTATCATGCCAACAAACAAAAATGCAAAAAGTAAGGTTTGCCGTTTGCTCATTTCCTAACCTAAATAACGACATTTTAAAAAAAAAAAGCTGTGAATATCATTTAGTTTTCATTTTAGGATAAAAGGTTAGAAATGGCATTATTTTTGCTTTATTGACAAAAGGTTTTTACCGCAAAACTTTTCGTGACAATGAAAAGAAAATTCAGACACAAGGTTGTCGTAAGGTTACATGTTTTCTGAGTTTAATTAGAAGAATAGATTGCATAAGCTAAAGAAGGTCATCATGAAAATGTATTCATGGTTGTTGTGGGGATAGAACCTGTCACCTCCACGTTATAGAACGTTTGGCAGGATTGTGAGGCTGGTAGGCCAGACTGTCTCCACTGCTTCCGATTCGCACATGGGTTGACTCTCATGGTTATATCATCATTCGCACATGGGTTATGCGTAAGCATTTCATATTTTCTTAGCAATCGTACAAGCGTGTATGTGAATCGCTTGTAATAAAAACGACCCCCAGCTTTTACGATAATTGCTTACTGTAATGTACTTTTATTTACGTCACTCCAGAGCTGCACAGAGGGCTATTCGCGACGGTCTGGGAAACATCCCTGAGAATGATCCGTAGACAACAAACGATCATCGTTTTAAAAAAAATTAGAATATGCAGGAAATTTGAAGCAGCAGAAATCACTTTATTTATTTATTCACCCAGACATTTTCATTCGGTCTTGGGTTCTGAATATCAATAAAGTCTTATAATTTCCAATAATATCAATAAAGTCTTATTATTTTTACCTAAGATCCAGAATTTCGGCGAGGTTTGAACCCTTTACTAATATCTTACTCGAAACTTGACGAAAGAACAATACACCTAGGCCACGGAGGCTCTAACGGATGTCACTGAAATTTCGCTCCATGATTGGTGGAAATATAAATCACATGGCCAGAAGCCCCACCTATTTGTCTATTTTCCACTGCGACAATGTTACAAATTGTGTCAGTTTTCCTCAACTCAACTCCACTGGTAACAGTGTAATATTATTTTTCTTTAATATTTTTCTTTCTGTTTCCAGAAAGTAACGCGCATAGTGTAGCTTTACGTTGTTGGGTGCTGTTTCTAATTGTAACTAGTTAGAAATAGCAAGATCGTCACTGATTTGTCGGTGATTAATTGATACGCTGATTGTTTAAAAAATACCGAAATGCATGTAATACTACCGTTAATACTGTAAATCTGTTCCACCAGGCGGCAGCCGTTTTTTTGCGATCGGTGAGTATCAAAGGTTTCTGTTTACATAAATTTATAAAATTGTTTTTTGCCTGTCATCAAGATTCTTCAGTTAAATAAAGCTGGACAATACTTTAATTTTTCCAGTTGATACTTGGTAAGATTTTTATCTTTTTTCCTTTCATTTTTTTATTTAGTCTCTGAAAGGAGGTAGTGATTTATTATGTTGAAAAGTTAGCTATGTTAATACTGGATGAAAGGCCAGCGTAAATTTCGATTTGGCATTGTGAAGTATGTCAGCGGTTTTCCCCTTCATGCTACCAGTTGTGCGACGCCTTCTTGGATGGAAGCGGGGAGAAGGTGAAGAAAATTGGAGTGAAAAAGCTGTCAAAAGTTTAGTCAAAAAACTCCGGAGAACCGGTGGTTTAGAAGAACTAGAAAACTCAATTACAACTCAGGATCCTAACACCAGGTGCATAACAATTCCAAGGTAGGTTCAAATTAGTTTCATAAACGTCAAATAATCAGAATAATCTTAGCTTGCATCGATTAAGGATTCATGGGTATGCAGAATAATGATAAATGAAACTATAACTCTTTTTCCCTTAAAATTATTTTTTTTCTTTTGCTTGTAATTTAACTAAATTTTCTAATATTGTTTGACAGATAAAAGCATGAAATTTATCTTTTTCAAATATATGATTTGTAAACTGATTTATCATAAAACTGGATAAAAAAAAATTCAGAACTATAAATATTTCTCTAATTTATGAAACAGATGTCACCCTGTCTTAGTGAGTATATAGACAGTATCAATCCCAGACTTGTACAATAACATTATCATTTTATTTGCCGAGATGTGTATTAAACAATTTTTATTAAAATAAAGTAATTTATTTCTTAAATAAAAAATAAGAAACCAATGCAAAATAATGTAGAAGTAAATATGAGTTGACTAATTTGTCTGATATGACCAACAATGACAATTTTGAGATTAGATTGGACCAAAAAGGTTTTATCTAGTGTTCTAGAAATATGACATGGTAGCCAAATGTAAAATGGTTTAATCTATACAAATGCAAAAGTTATGTTACAAATTATTGGGTACATATAATTATTTGATACATATCATTTATTGTTTATGTGTATTCAAAAAACAGATAGATACTGTTGAGCCTAGATGCCATATGTAACATCTTGTTTTAACGGTCCTACATTAATACCCGTTTAGATCGTATTTGATACAGATTCCCACGTCTATCGTTTAGAATTTCTATTGACAGTTAAAAGAAAATATTGTTATTTTGTTTTGAAAAGAAAAATAAAATAAAAATAGTAACTGCTAATGATGGAAAAAAATTAGAACATATTACAGTCTATGAAAAACACATAAAACTGTCCGTTTGATGTTTATATACCATTTGGTGGAAGTGTTGGAATTTTTGGTTCAAGAAATGGTTGCAAAAGCTGAAGAAATACAAAGTGATACCGGTAACAATGGCTAAACCAACATTTGCGTAAAGTTTCAAAGCCTTTGAAACAATGAGGGACTTTCTGAATTTGATCATTAATCTGTTAGTAATATTGAAAATTTATTGTTTGCGCTGAAAAGAAAAGAATGTTTGAATGAAAATTTCTAAATAAATAAATATGTTTTGTATCATACTTATTTTTGCGTTAAGTATTAAATTTTACAATTAAAATTCAATACATTTATTGTTAAGTTATTAAGTTTCAAATCATATACTTCTTCATTACCCTTTATATATTTTCATATCATTTTGATAGTTTATGCTAGGCCCATTTGTCGTTTTCCTGTATCTATTGTTTGAAATAAATGGTCTCATGAGAAACGATCAATTGAGATTCTACTGTATATCGATTATAAAATATTCTAAACAACTTGTACTTTTAATTTTTAAATATTAGTAATGTCAGTGAATTTTCAAAATATTGATTATTTTGTGAGATACCATTCTGAAAGAGAGCTTTTGAGTAATCAATATTTTTTATGTGCTTGATTTGCAACAATTCCATCATAAACCTATACTATTTTTCAATCATTTGGCAGCAGTTTCTGCTTAGGATTTCCTCATGTTTATTCAAATCTTAATATTTTTAATATACTTTTTTGATGCACCCAATTTACAATTAATTACATAATTTATTATTCATTTTCCATTAGTTATTATTGCATGTTTTTACGAGAGTTTTGGAGCCCTTATATTTTTTACTCAATATAATTTTTCACACTTAATTCACAAAGATTCCATAGTAATTTCATGTGATCTTGTTCATCACTTTTCTGAATTTATTGCCTACAGATTTTAAAATCCCAAATTTTTTATACAATATATTTGCATGTGAATTCTGAAGTTGAATCACAGCAATAATTTTTTAAGATAATTCCTGATAATTGTATTAAAGCCTGTATGGTTTTATCAATCGCTTTTTTGGCAGTATTTGTATTACTTTTTGTACTAATTTTTATATCCTGATATTTTATTTTTATTTTAAAAGAGGAAACCACTGAAATAGAAATATTTTCAAAATGGCGCATAAAGATGTGAAATTCATTTGTTAATACTTGACAACGTTTGTTAATAACTTGGCGTCAATTGTCATCAAGTTATTATCAAATGTTTCCTAACTTTTACGAATGTTTGCTTTTAAAGTTTTTTACTTAATCTCGCTTATAACTTTTTTGTTATATGATGATGGGGTTAGATTAATTTTGAGAAAAAATATATCATCAGTAAAAAATATATTGTTTCACCAATATAAATTTTTTTTATGCTGAAATAAAAAGAAATGAATCTCGAGGGTTATTCCACATAGTTATTGAACTGTTAATCCAAAATTATTAAGGCACAGAATTTTGTACTTGGTTTGGCCAGTTATTGCTTAAGATTTCTGATTTTTTTTTGTTTTTTGTATTGATTTTTTAAAAATATTCTTCTAATTATATTTGGTGAAAAAATTCTTTTGTTATATAATGATCACAGTTAACAATAAATAAAAATAAGATTTTATTAAAAAAATGTTGTTGAAATGCAAATATGTGGGACAACAAATAGCATAATTTGACTTAAGCACCGTACTGTTCACTTGTTATAAGCAAAAAAATAGCATATATATATTATTTATTTATTGTACTTTCTCACTACAGTTGTCTTTTAGAACATAGATATTCACATCAAAAGGTTTAGATTGTTGGGGGAGAAAAATTAATTAAGGGTGAGCTACCTGATCCATTCGGGGCTGACTTCAATTAATATTTTTTATAGACTAATTGTAGAGTTAAAAAGGGGCTAAAGTGAGTAAACACATTATATTTTAATGTATTTAAATAAAATATAGGTTTATCTAATTTTATTTTTTCTACAATATTAATCTACTAGCAGAAAATGCATTCATTTTTAAATATTTCTTTTTATTAACAGAGCTTTCATTTATAGTTTATAGTAAAAAAATACTTGAATGTAAATAATTTTCGATAGAAATATTACTTAAGCTTTTACTTACATTTATAAAATTAAATGAATTCCCTAAATTATTTAAATATTTATTCCCTAAATAAATATAGGTATTTTAACGTAGACTAATAAAATAGGTGAACTACTAAAACTTTAATTTGTCTTTTATCTATGCAAATTACCTTAATATAAAAAGGATATTCTACCCATTGGTCTCCAGATTTAAAAATACTATAAATTTTGCACTTAGTAAAAATATTGGTAGTTTGTTCTTTTTTACTTCAGTTGAGTCTCAATAAAAAAGAAATATTAAACATTGAAATAATTTTAAAAACTGTTTATAATTACAATCTATTTTGAAAAATAGTATTGATTTCATAACTATTTAATGTATAATTTTTAAGTATGGGAAAACAAAAGCAGTGATTGTATATAAAAATATTTGTAACAAATTTCTGAAGAAATTGTATTAACTAATGTCCTCCAATATTTTATGTAAATGAGTATAGGAAAACTTTATAATTGTACGAGAACTGTTAAAACAGCAAAATCAAATTTTATTAATGCTACTAAATTAACAAATCACACATTAAACATGTAAAGCACTTAATTCACTAAATAATTTACTTATCTTCCATTTTGTCTAGTTTCTTCTGTTTTTTTCTTCCAGTGTCCTGGATGAAGTAGGTTTTTACGGACAAATGCCATCATAAAATTTAATAAAAAGGACTCATGGAAATATCAATTTAGTATAGTTAAATGAGAAGTGTTTGAGTCTGACACTCAGTATCTAATATCTATCTTTCTGTGTGGTCTACAGAAATAGAAAATTTCTAGGAATCAGAACCAGCATGTTAAGTATTGTAAAGAAGGATTTTAGCTTGTATGTTAAATCTTACTGTTAATATTTGGGGTTTGATATGTTAGGCATCTTGGTGTCAGAGATTAGTAGACCTTTGTCTTTCTTAGTAATCTTTCAAAGTTTTTACTATGGTTTCTTTGCCCGCCTGTGGTTTGTAGAAATATGTGGCAATTCTTTATTGAAACATTATAGCACTTTAATCCATGGGCTGAATTAAACTTGCGACCTCTAGTGATGCATATAAAAGCATTGCAAAGATCCCATTATAATTTAGTTCCTCCTCTTGGATGTGAACCTGTGTTGTCTATGGGTTTACAAGATGGATGTAGTAATTTTTTCACATGTTAATGTATTTGGCATTCTTTGGAAGCTAAATGATATTTTCGCTTACTCAGATTTATGGAAAACACTTACAATCAAGTCTCTGCCATATTAGAACAAATATTATTCTGTGCAGGTTTTATTTATTTTTTTTTTATTATTTATTTTTTTTACAGCAGCATTCCATAAAATAAATTTTTCTACGTAAACGTGTTTTTCAAATTGGTTTCAAGTGACTTGAGGTATGATTAGGCCACTTCTTTCGCCTCACCCAATATTTGTGTTGCTAACTTTTTTTTCTTTAATGACACTAAGGAAAAAAATTTATATTAAATTTTATGAAATTAAATATTTAAGCCTAAATTTAGGGATCCTTATGCTTTTTAAAAATTTTTAGGAGATAAAGACAAATTTTATTTGATAGAAATTAGCTGTTATAAAATTTTAAATCTATTTCTTTGTACAGTTAATTTAAAATTATTTTAGTCCAATTAACAATATAATTAACATAATTTTTGAAAATAATTATTTGAGAAGTCATTTACAATTTATTTTATGAAATGTTTAGTTATATTTGAAATTAGTAAAATACTTTAATTAAAAATATGAGATCCTGTTTAAAAAAATTAATATTGAACTATGTAACATTTTTTAAACAGAAAATTAATTCTCCATATTGGCTCTTAGTTAGAAATACCATTTAAGAGTTTAATAAGTAATGAAGTTTTAAAATAACTATCAGAAAAGTCATATAAACTTAATAAAAATTACTGAATATGATTATGAAATTTATAAATTAATATTAATTTTTTTTAAATTTAATTTTTGATAATTTCTGAAATTAATTTTTATTATAGTTAAACTTGTAATGTGGGAAGACATGATACTTATGTTTTACATTATTGCGCTAAGTTCAGTCTTTTTTCCAAAACTGCTGTGGCGTGTCTGGTTAGCAACAGTGAACGAACAAAGGACATGCTTTTTTTTTTTTTTAAATATCTTATCAAGTCTAGTGCAAGATTAATGTCAAATAGTTGTAAATAGTTGTAAATAAAATTGTTGTAAATAAAGTTGTTAAATAAAATTTTAAGCCAGTTTTCGCTAAGAGATTTACTTTTTTTTTTTTTTTTNTCAAAATTTTTTTTTTTTTTTTTTTTAAGGTAAATATAATCATTATTACACTAAGGTACTCTATTGAGGTTTCCTCTTTTTTTTAAATTTTTCTTTTTTGCTTCAGATTTCGTTAACAACACCATTTGACAAGCTTACCTTGAGTGTGTCATATCAATGAGGTTTAGTGCAGTAAGGCCATTTCCAGGCAATTTGCTTTTAAAATATACATTCACGCCTGACACATATATTGTTGTAGTATCTTGCTAAACATGAATGCAAAAAGGAAAAATATAATAAGTAACAAAATTTATTTGTTTCTAATCGGTTTTGCAATAGATAAAAACCACACAATTTTATTAAGATTAGTTCAACTAAAATCCTATAATGTAATAAATCTGCCATTGGTTGTTAGATTTATTATTGCAGACTATGTACGAACTTAATATACACTTGCTACCACTCTTCAATTTTCTTTTGATGACTCACAGTTTCTCAATAAAACTTTAAATTATTTCCTTTTACAGCATTTATGATGAACAGCATTGATTTGAGTTTGGTGTGACCAAATTGCTGACTTTGAAAAGTGTTGAATAAGTTAGACTAAAATTAGACTAAATTTTTATTCTAAATTCTGTCTATTCTTGTTTGTACATTGTAAAATTTTGCTTTCAAAGTAAATTTCATTGTTTATTGAATAAAACTTTTATATTTCTGATTGCCACTATGGCAAAATATGGTCTAGAATATAGTTGAAATTTTCCTGGAGAATTCCAGGGAAAGTTATTTCTGAAACTGAGTGGAATCCTGTGGTGAAGTTCTGTCCACTTATCAGACAGAAACATTCCTAAAATTTCCTACATTTTAAAGCTTGTACTCAAAATTTTTATGTAGAGAAATACTGGAATGGTTGTAATTTCAGCTTTGGAACAGCAGCATAATTCCTTTGCTGCAGATATATTTCGCCTACATTTAAAGAATCAAAATTTAATGTACTTGAACTTGATAAGCTTTTAAATTAATACATTAGTTTTCATTACATAAAATCATTTCTTTAAAATTTATGTTGAGAAAGCAAAGGTTGTTGCAATGTAGTTTTAAAATTATTCTTGAAAAAAGATAGAGGATATTTTTTTCCGATTGGGAAAACAAGGTATTAAATAGAGTCTACAATTATTTTAGATTTGGGATCAAAACTGCTATTGCAGTAAATAGTACTTCCACTAGGTTAACTGCTTTTTCTAAATGTCGTTTTCAAGAATAAATTTAATGAAGTCCTTTTGTTTATACAGTCCTTTTCATTCACTTCTATGTCGTGTCAGTTAACTTTTTATTGAATCTGTCCAGTCTCAGCTTGGGAATACTGTTATGATTATCCACGCTCCGTTAATTATAAAATTCCAAAAGTGCACTATAATGTAATACATATTAGTAGTTAATTTTTAAAAGTGTTTTTTTTTTTTTTTAATGCAAGTTAGTAAATATGTACCATTTAGAATTTCGCATTGACACACCTAATTAAATTTCTAAACTGATTTTTTTTTTATCTTGAATAATTTATGTACTTCAAGATATTTAATGTGCTTAGTTCTCATTGAGTCAGTTGTTATTTAATTATTATATCTCATGTTTGTTTTGACTAGATTGGCTGCAAAATTTAATACAGTGTCTGTCCGAAAAGAAACCAATCTTTTAGTTGGTTTCCATTGTTGGTAAGAGTAGTTTTTTAACCAGACTTGTCTATTTTCATCTCTACTCTATTTTCAATGAGTTTTCTTTTGATTCTGTCTCTCTCACTGAGCTATTAGGCTATTTATTAGGCTATTATTATTTAGGCTATTGATTGAATGAACCAATTTTATTCTTTGTGCTATTCTGTGTCATGTGTTTTGTCATAAAATTTTCTTCACTTTTGTTGTTTATAAACCATTAACCATTTAAGGTGAATTTTTGCTTTTGAGACAGGAAAATTATCCATAAGGTGAAAATGACATAATAAGAAGGCTGCAGTAAAAGCTACATTTTGCTTGGTCAACAATTCATAAATAATGATACATGTGTTAAAATGTTCAAAAATTCCAACATAAAACTAAACTTTATCTATATACTCCTCTTTTCCGAATTTCCTTATCATCTAAATATTGATAGATTGGTTGTATGACCTTGTTTATGAATTCTTTATAAATGATTTCTTATTAACTTGGCTGGGTTTTTTTTTATCACATTGACATTGTTTCTACTGCCATGATTATTATTTTTTATTTATTTACAATATTTGCTGTTTGTTGCAGTGGTTATCTTTTGTCATTTTCATTTACATATTTCATTTCATATTTTTATTTATTTTCATTTCATATTTTTAAACGCCTGATCTACATTCAAACAGTTCATGAAATTATCAAAGATTTTATTAAAAAATTCTAACAAAGGAAAATGAAATTCATCCATGCAATGATATAAAAACTTGTGTAAGGCGAGTGATATTGGTGAGTGTGAGTGATTAGTTCTGAGTAAAGTTTAAGATCTATGTGGCACAGTAATCTACTTTTTAACTCTCCTTTCCCCATAACAAAAAATTAGTAAATAAATAAAATAGAAAATTAACTAACCTAAAAGTATTATGAGCATAATATACTATGATTCCTTTATGCAAGTTAAGTTTAGTTTTCAATTGGAATAAGTACCTCAAAAATTATTAATTAAACTGAGTGTTAAGTTTAATATTCAGGATACAGTGTGTTTGAATTTCATTTAAACTTTGTACGGGGTGTTCTGAAAAGATCAGCCGTAATATATATTTTTAGAATTTCTAGATACTATATAAACCTAAAAATTTGAAATTAGGCAAAAAAAATTATATAGTTTTCTTGATCAGAAAATAGTAGTTTTCAAAAAAAAAAAAAAAAAAAAAATACNAAAAAAAAAAAAAACTGCTGAGATTACTGGATTAAAGGTAGGTGTTACGACTTAGAGTAAATTGAAAGGAATAAAAAAAGGCATGTTAAATTTTTTTTCTGAAACATCACTAAAATATTTCACTGGGAAATTCGGGCTTTTATTTATACTCTGTTGCAAGTTAAGAAAAAACCATTATTACTATGGAGAGAGCCTGTTTGCATTTAAGTGTCCGCTAAATGGATGCCCAGCTCCAAGCGCGAACGAATATCAACATCGCCAACTCGTGAAACGACGTAGCACGGCATTCTTTTTGCATATAAAAATAGCACAGATTAAATTTCTGTCCAACGAGTTTAACTTTTAAAAGTTTTTATATTGTTTTGAAAGCATAATTATATAATTTGATAGCTAAATAAAACGGAACTATACAGTCGCGGATGATTACTTAAATCCTATACCGCAATGGTCTTTTCTTGACTATAGTTCGCAGTATAGTTCAAATAAATTAAAAATGGGGGCATTACTATATTCTCGAATCACATTTATTATGTGATGTTTGGTTTAAAGCTTAACCTCTTTCTCTGGTGAAAACAAACATGAAAAATAATCGAATCAGTTTTAAATAGATGAAATATTTTTTTCTAATCAAATATTTACTGTAATAGTATTTAATTATAAAACAAATTCAATCTATTGTTGTACGGAAAAAACGTTTTTTATTCATTAAAATGAATTAAAAATTGTTTGATTCGAAATTGATAAGAAAAAACGTTATTACCGAACATTAGTTTTATTATTGAGTTATTTGTCGATGAACGAGTTCATAATTTGTATAAAAATGCATTGATTGGCATAATTAGTTGAAGTAGATTATCGACGAAATATGTAAAAATAGGATTAAAAGGCTCAAGTTTGAATTGTCTGACTGAACTACTTAATTAAAGGGAAAAAAATTCTTTTTTTTTTTAATTTTATTTTCCTCGTTATGAAGTAGAAATTCTAGCGGTTTATAACAAATTCTTGATTGTTAAGAGAAATTACCAACTTTAACCATGAACAAAAATTAATAGCCCCAGAAAAAATTTCAATGGTAAATACATGGATGTGGGTAATAATTTTAGAAGTGAACAGTTAAAAATTAAATTAATATCTCTGGTTTCGAAGAATAATGAGGACACCTATGTAGTTAATCTCTGATATTTGCTATGAAATTGGGTACAAATAAAATAAATGTCTCTAAATATGATATTAATATGAAAATCACTGTGTTTATGAGCGCTAGCTTTTAAATGTTGAGTTTTTAAACATTTTGCAATAAGGCAGTATTGACCGTATATACTGCATTTTGATCTTCTAGTTTATAGTTTTGCACGTACAAATTTTTCTGTTGCCGCTCCCTACCCCAAAATAATCGATAATAATTGGAGATCTTGTTTGCCTTTTTACATATTTTTCTAAATCTTTCTCGGATCATTCAAAAATCTAAATTGCAAAAGACGCTTTTTGTTGTATAGCAAATATGAAATCAAAGTTCCAGTCGGTCTTAGCGGATTACCCTATATTTTATCGTCAAATTGCAGAATTAAATATGAATAAAAAGAAAAAACTGCGCGATAATTAATTATGTAGAAATTCGTTAAAAATGAGATTTTTTCTCATGTTGATGAACTTTTGTGCAGGAAATATACAGTAAATTTTAGTGTTTTTCAGAAAATTAATCTGCTCTATATGATGGTTTATTTTTTCCTCTTATCAATGTATTTCTTTCTTTTTCCCAATAGCTATAGTTTCCCTATAACTATTCAAAATAATTTCTTTTTTTGGGAAAGATCCCTGTCCACATGTCCAAAAAGCTTGAAGGTAATGTTTTCTGATATACATTATATTAGGCGTTAAAGTAGTACTAGTAGTAGTAGTCAGTAATAAGTAGTAAGAATAGCATGCAGCTAAAAAAATAAGTAAGTGATTTTACTGTCATTTAAAGTATACTGTATTTAAAGTTGAACATTGAATATGGTCAATAGGTCTATTCCAGGGCGACGCATTTGCTGTAGTGCACAAAATGAAGGGGAAGATTTTAAAATGTTTTGGTTAAATTGTAATCTTAATGGTTCGAGGGACTAGCCTTTGCTATGCTAATTAAAATGTGCAGCGTTAAAAGTAGTGACATTTACAAAAAAAAAAAAATTTCGAAATTATATACAAAAAGATAGTCTCTCTGAAATAACGTCCTTTTTTTCAACGGATTTCGATTCTTGACACTCAAATTCAAAATATACGGGGGGTAACCGTACTTAAGTCAGAAGATCGGTCAAAAGTTTAATTACCTTAATGCTATTTTCAATTTTTCATGTACTTTACCAAAAATCTATAACTGTTTAAGCGACTGAAGAAAAATTGAACGTAATTATAAATGACGTTTGTTCAAAGATTTAAAAATTAGAATAGTTTTTCTAATTTTTTTTCTTAATTCAATAATTAAAAATTTTTAGTTGTATGTAATGTACCCACATTTTTACAATTTAAACTGAGCAATTTTAAATGTTCAAATTTGAATGGAATCTGACGAAATAAAAATTTATGAATCCAATTTTTTAAAAATTTTATTACTCGGAGACTATTCAGCTTAATTTTAGTGTTTTGTGACATTAAGTTACATTGTTTCAAATGCAGTAAAAAAATTACTGGCTAATTCAAAAGTCTTTAGACATTCTTAAAATAAATAATAAAGAATAATGAAAGAATGAAAATTAATGAAATATTTTACTATGCACGAAATTATCTTTGGATAAACTAGTTTTTCAATTGTATGCATTTTTTAAAAATTTATCTATAGTTCAAGAAATAAGGTGAAATGGCCAAAAAAGTAGAATTAACATTTAAGCGTTCAAACTGTCGTCTGCTTCCCTGATTGTTGGGAACATATTTTTCAGATTGCGGTTACCCCACCTTTATTTTAAGGGTCAAAAATTAAAATTTGTTAACCCGTATTTTACCATCGTCCTATATAGAGGACAGCTATAATTTGTTGCATTTTTACTGTGGATATTGCTATATTTAATTATTTTTCACTTCTAAGCTAAAATTTTAGATGGGTTATCATTAATTAAACTCATTTTATGATTAATTTTAAGTCTTTCTTATTTTTTATTTTTTTTAGATTTTTGAAAATAGTTATTTTTTACTATTTTATTTGACTCGAATTAAAGCTTCATTTTCAATAATTGTAAGAAGAAAACAATAAATTTGTTTTGAAATTTATTAACCTTAAGCTTTCAATATTACATTTGAGTAAAAACTGAATCGAAAAATTTATATTTAAACTGGTTTTGCAAGATGCTGCCGTATATAGAGGACAATGGCGAAATCCCCTACTATAGGCGCCCATCTGAGAAACTCAATTACATCTGGGTTTCTCTGAACGTAAGTCCAGAGAAATAAATATTTTATCACCGAAATGGACTAATCGAAATTTTCGTCAGCTTCTGAGTTATTTCATAGTGAACATCGTCAGGAAATAGTAGACACGATTTCAGGAAATGATAGCTAAAAATATTATCGCAGAAATAGTAACCAAAAGTAACAAATATGCAATATAATTTAAGCAATTTTTGGAAATTATGTTCTATAGCGGCTATCACATTTTGCCTAGAAGAAAAATGTGCTGGGAAAATGCCCTTCATGTTGGAACAACGCTCTCAGTCAAGCAATGTCGAGAAAAAGGTACTCTGATATTAAGAAGTATTTACACTTCAATGACAGCACTGCTATTAATTCATCAGATCACTATTACAAAGTTTGACCAATTTATGAACTGTTGAATGAAGCTATGCAACAATTTGGTGTGTTTTTAGAACATTTAAATATTGATGAAAGACTGGTTCGTTATTTCGGAGAACACTGTTTCAAAATGTATATAAGAGGGCCGTAACACTTGGATACAAGCTCTGGATATCCTTTTCATATAATACCATATCAAGGAGCAAAGAAAGATATTGAGTCTGACATAAAGAAAAAAAGTCATTATCTCAAATGGTTGTTGAAATTTGCTATTAATCGTTGAAACTCCAGCAAAGTACAAAATTTATATGGATAANATATCCTTTTCATATAATACCATATCAAGGAGCAAAGAAAGATATTGAGTCTGACATAAAGAAAAAAAGTCATTATCTCAAATGGTTGTTGAAATTTGCTATTAATGGTTGAAACTCCAGCAAAGCACAAAATTTATACGGATAACTTTTTCACATCTTATGATCTTTTCGTTAGCCTCAAACGTAAAAACTTATTCGCTACAGGAACTGTTAAAGAAAATAGATTGGGAAAAAAAATTTTTCCTTCAAAATCATCTAAAATGTTGAAAGATAGATCGTGGAACATCCGATCTAAAGTTTGACTCAAGAAATGAAATTGCAGCTGTTCGTCGGATTGATAATCGAGTAGCATTTGATTAGTACCAATTTTAAAGACTCCAGCAGAAAGTAGACATACCTTCATGTGTTGTTTCTTATAAGAAGTATAAGAATAGAGTAGACTTGTTTGACAATCTCATGAAAACATAGTTTTTCTCTACAAGGAAAAAAGTGGTATTGGCGGTAAAAGTGGTATTTGAGACATCATTGGCTGCAGCATGGAAACTTTCCAAACTTTTTGTGCATGAGAAAACTCTAGAACTCGAATTTCGTCGACACATTACAATAGTTTACCTAGAATTGAGCGTACCTCGAAATATTGCAGGGTAAGGCCTAGGATTTCAACAAAGAAACTCGGACTACTTGAAATTACAAACTAATCACATATTAATAAGAAATCCTAATGGAAAACAACACCCTTGTCACCTTAAAAACTGTACAGAAAACCTTAAATTGTGCACCAAAAATGTAATTTATGACTTTGCGTGGAATATTTTCTGCCATTTCATGTAAACCAAGATGTTTGATCACAAAACATTTAGTAGTGGGTTGGACCATCGTCCTATATATGGGAAAGCTTGTAAATATGAAACCATTAAATTTTCTGTGAGTTTTTTTTTAAATTTTATGTTTTACTTGATGTTTCATTAGTATGTAATATATATGTAATATATATATATATATATATTACATATTATATAATGTAATATATATATATATATAAAATATTTTTCTTAAATATGGTAAAATATGGCTTAAAAAAAGGTATGTTTATTAAAAAACGTTTTATAGATGCTTATAAGTTGTCTGTGATTTTCACAAAGGAGAGGTTCGTCAGTATTTTAAATTGAAACAATTCGCATCTTCTATAATTTCTACCTGCTAAAAAAGTACTAATCTTAAGTTACCAGTCTTTTTTTTTTTCCTTTTTTAATTGAACAAAACAGAGTTTTATTTTTACTGTTTCTGGAAATGAGAAAGTAATTTAAAAAAAAAAAAAACTTTCAGCATAATTTCTTATTTATGAATGACTGTGTTTTGATACATTGAACCCTAATATATGATTTTGATGTTTGTCTAATAATAATTTATGCGTATAAGCGATGAAGCTTCGTTCCAAATTAAATTACAGTGTTGTAACAGGTGCTCAAATGGCTCCAAAATGGAATTTCTACTCCAGCCTGCTCTCAAAGACCGTTTTTTTTCCTTCCAAAATCGCACCAATCTACACCAAAACTATAATATATTCATAGAGCATTAAGTGCGAATTCGGGCTAATTCGACATCAAATTTGTGCGCAAAAATCAGTTTTTCCCCAAAATCGTAAGCATTTTTTGTTTTTCACCTACATGTCGATTAACGAGTTAAGTTAGAGCCCCCCCCCCTCTATTCGAACTAAAATAACGAAATTCACTTGTCCAGTAATTCAGCTTACGTATTAAAACGTGCCAAATATGCCAAAAATTGTAGAGGGAAATAAGTTATGACTCGTCTCTTGGGACACGTAATTCTCCAACACTGAAAAAAAAAAAAGTATCTCTCCAGCAGATGTATGCATGCAAAACTATAACCTAACTTTTAAATATGAACGAAAATCATTTTCTTCATTATTAATGACTGAAGGAAACTTTTATTCGAAAATAATTAAGCTGTGAATTGAAATAAAAACTTTTAATTTAAATGTAGTACCATCTTTTCATGCTGGTATCAATAAGACTCTTAAATTAATTCTTTCCTTGAGTAAAAATGAAATCATAATATTGGGATGAGTGAAATATGCTGTTTTCTGTTTTATTTATTTTTAACATTCATAAGTTATAGCTTAATTTTTTAGTTATAAAGTATGCCTTTTGCTGGCCAACTAACTACTGTTTATTTAATTATTTTGTTAGTGATTTTAAGGATTACTCTTTAAGCTATGTATTTATAGTTAGTTTTGATTTGAAAATTCCGGAATCAATATATTTTAAGATAAGTATGAAATCCCTTAAATCTATTTCTCTTTTATCTTATTCTTTATTAATATATTTTGATTATGTTTATAAAAAACCCATTTGAGCTCTAGTTTTATTGAGTTTTTTATTTTATTTTTTATTTTTTTATAAGAAATTCCCCCCGGATTTTTTTGGGTTTGTGGATGGGTCAAAAACCCTGATTAAAAGCCCCAATAGTCCGTTTTAAATTTTTTTTCCCTACCAATAGATAGAAGAATTATGAATGTGCATATTTATCGATGAATAAAGAGGAAGAGAATTAATATTTTAAATAGGGACCAGAGCTTTTAGTAATATAGGACCTAGAAATATAAAAATATTAAGTCAAAAAAACCGTTGTTTCCAAAGTATAGTTGAATCACTGTTGTCATAATATATAACATTGTAATAAAAATATTGGAATTTCAAACGCCATGTGGAAAGGATCTACAAAAAATCTATAAATGACCAAGATTTACTATAGAATCAATGCAAATAGAGCAAGTCCAAAAATAATGCCTTGAAATTCGACGTACACGTGTTGTAATAATGTCGTTATTAAAATAATGAAATAAATTGTAAAAAGATTTTTCCGAAGGAAACCCATTAAGTAATTTATTTTTTTGGTTATATATTTAAAGTAACTCTTTAATGCGTTTCTATTACATCTTATTTACTTAATAATGCATTTTCCCCCAAGCTCTGTTAAATATGATATAAAACGTCAATTTATGTGCTCAAATCTGCTCAAAAATCCTAATTTTACAAGCACTATGCTTCTCTGAATATAACGACTAGTTGCTCCAGTCTGCTACAAAAACCATTTATTTTTTTGCTGTATCACATTTGATCTGCTGCAAAAGGATTATGCTGCTGTTCCAACGCTGGAATTACAACCATGACAGTATTTATTAAAACATATTAATTGCCTCCAGTTAGGGGTTTCAATTCGGGGGAAAAAAGTCTGCTAAGGTTTCTTTTGTTTTAACTTCTTGGGTGATTTCTTAATAAGACAATCTGAAGTTTTCTTCTTCGGGGAGGTGAGTGTCTGTCCTAGGTCAAAAAGAAACATGACCTGAAAATAGGGTGTATTAGAGTTTTTTTTTTTCCAAATATCTCACAGACAAAGCTTAACTAAAAAATTGTAAGTACAAAAGTTGTAGATCGGTAAATGTCGCATAAAATGAGTACTATTCTGGCATAAAATGCTTACTTGACCTATAGTGAAAGTTGACCTAAATTGTCAACTTTTTTAACAATTCTTTTTTTGCCACAATTAATGCTTAAATGAAGTAAAAAATTTTGGCATTACTATGAATTGAATAACGTCTCTTTCCTTAACGTTTTTAAGATCCTTTTTTTCACTAATACGTTATGTCCCTTACCTTATGTAATAGTTATGTAACTATCCTCAATTTCTCACTTCTTACACATATTCCATATGAACATAGATCAAAATACTAGACCTGAAAAGATGTTTTTATGAACATATGTGGATTTGCGAACATTTCTAAAAATCAGCGAATTATATCACACATTATACATTAAGTATTAAAGTTGAAAATTGGAAAATTCTGTGGCATTAGATACTGTTAGAGTTGTCCTAATTGCATTGCTGCTAACAAAACTCTCTACACAAATTGATGATTAAATTGGTAGTGAAATGTAAATAACTAAATATACTAAATCTAATTCAAATTTCGTCAGCGCTTAAAAGCGTCACCAGATGCTTATGAGTTCTTTTATACCGATCATTAAATTATTTAAATATCGTGGTAGTCAATATCACTTTACATCAGTGAATGTGAAATCACAAGATTTGTTGCCATTTTACACCTTTGCACTTGATGCTTTTTTTACTATTAAAAAGAATGGACGTGACCACTTAGAGCTTACGTGACAAAACCTGCTATTTGCACAATTACCATTTGACACCTTGAGGCCATTAAATAAAGTAGTTACTAAACAATAAATTTTTTTTTTTAACATTCAAAATGGTAGATATTATATGGTGCCAGTGAGATTTCTTTGATCGCGAAATGTTCAATAATTGAGAAAAAACTATGATTAAAGCCGAAAAAGTTGGCTAGTTGTAACTGTTTAATTTAAAATAAAGTTAGGTTTTAGGAAAATAGGTAGGATTTCAGAGTATAATAAATTTTTTTCTATATCAATTGTTTAATTAGTTTTCCACATTTTGACAAAAACTTTTATTTGCTTCTAATTACAGTATTTCATCATCCTTAATTGTATTCTCTTTCTCACTAAAGATTGTTTCTAAATATCATGTTCACTATTGAAAAGATGATGAAAGATGACACATTGAAAAGATGTATTCATTATCAGAAATTCTTTTTTCATGGAAGGCGATAAAATTTTCAATCATATTTGTTTATATATTTGAAAATTCTATTCTCACTTGTTGTGAAATCCTTATCTTGGGTGGTTTATTATCAAGTTAAAACCCGTGGCATTTACTTTTTGTTGGCTGCTTTTAATGTGTCCTCTTCTTTTTCTCTTGTAGTATATTATTTAAAATGGCATTTTTATGTAAAAATTACCTTTTCAATTAATTTAAAAAAAAATCATGTTTTTTTTAATTAATTGAATTTCTTGCAGTATCCTATTTCTTTTTTAGGTATTTCATGGTTTTGAGTTTAGTACTTATTAGTTACATAAAAATATTTGCCATATTTTTGTACACACATCTCCCGTTATAACATCCGTTAGGATAATAGAGATCGTTATATCTAACTTTCGCTATATTGATGTTACGCAACCCGACTATTAGTTTTATTATAAAAAATATCATTTCCTTATAATATTAATCTAACTTCATCTTATTTTTCGTTCCAATTAACGTTATTTAATAATAAAATAATATGTTGGTAATAAAAATTGTCGCTAAAGTCATCTAGTAGTTTCTACAGACAGATAAATAGGGCCGATAATAGTTTCTACCTCATTAAGAACAATATTTTAAATAATTGAAACAAACTTTTACAACAAACTTTCTCTAAAATAAAAAAGAAGAAAAACTACGTTTTTTGACCTACGCTCACCTGGGCGTAAGGGAGGGGGAGGGGTGTCAAAACATCAAGGAAGTAGCAGTTATTCAAACAATAGTGTTACCAACCTGTTATTACTTTGTTTCAGCATAATTTTGGAAGAAAATGGAAATTTCTTTAAAAAGTTGACAATTTAGGTCAAGCAAGCATATTTGAAACAAAATGTATCATATTGGTACTCATTTTATGCAAAATTTACCTATCTACAACTTTTAAACTTACAATTTTCTAATAAGGCCTTGTCTGTGAAATACTTTGAAAAAAAAAAAAAAAAACTCAAATACACCCTATTTTAGGTCATATTTTTTGACCTAGGAGTCGACGTTCCTCTCCCCGGTGGGAGAAAACTTAGGTAATTCATATTGAGACATTACCTAAGCGATTATAACATAAAACATTTGCCGAATTGGGCTTGTTTTTGTTCCTTAACTACTAAATGTAAATCAAGGAAAATGCTGATTTGTTTTTGTTCCTTTATAGCTCATTGTATCAACGTTGATGTAATTACATTTTATAACGCGCTGCATACCCTCCAACTTATGAGGATTTTGAAAATAATTCTTTCTAGTGGTAGCGAACATAAGTAGAAATTTTTAAAGCAAATGGATCTCTCATATAACTTTTATCAATATTTAAGAATCTAGCCATATGGCCTGCACTTTTATAAGTAATAGTGGACAAGTTACACTAAAATAAATTTTTTTTTAAAAATAAAGANACATTAATTTTGCTACCGTCTGAAAAGATTTCTGAAACAACGGAAATTCCGTAGCAGTTGGAGGGTATGCGCGCTGTAATGCTCATTTTGATAACTATTAATTGTCATTAAATTGACTTAATATTTAGAAAATCCGACTTAAACTAATAGGGATGAGTATTTCTTAATTGTACATCAAACTCGTATAGATAATTAACGAACGTTACATTTACAAGGCTGCCAACTTTCAACGCTTTCTGAGAAAATTTCTTCTAGTGGTAGCTCAGTTAATGTTTTATTGTTATTCTTCGTTTTGTAAATCTATACATGTTTAAAAAGTTTTTATGAAATTCAGTTTGTTCCTGTTTTCTCGTGTGATACTTTTAAAATGTTGGTAAAATCACCAAAAATTATGAAAGCTTTAGTTTTTATTTTACTACCACTCTATAAAAATATTTTTCACGAAGCTTTGTAGTTGGCAGTCTTGTATTTATCTTATTTTCTAAGAATAAAAAAAATATAACGTATAGGTTTAAAAATAAAATTTTTACTTTTACAATCTTAAAGCATCTCCTAATTGCCTTTAAACTAATACTGATTCCCGTAAACTGATTTCCTTTAAATATTGTTGCTAACAGTTTGATGATGAAAGTTTATGAAAGAGATTATTTATTTATGAAAGAGATCTAGTTTATAAATTATGCAATTTTATATGAATTTAGTTTAAATTATTGTATCATGTAGTGTTAGTAAATAAAATACTTTTGTAGAAATATTTCGCTCTTGGAACTGTAACTAGATCTAACAATATTTATTTTCTTCACTTAAGTATATTTTATGACAAAATGATTAAAACTGTGAAAACGACAAAAATCGATGCCATTAAATCATAAACTTACATAAATTTCATTTATTTTACTTTCAAAAATGGTAAAATATGTAAATTGTGACTCTGTGGTGCCTTAATTGTAGTTAAATTCAAATTTGCCATTTTATATAAACTTATCCAAAATCAATAAATTTCAGTCTATAAGGTGTTTTATGTTTTTTGGATGAATAATGTTTTTTGGTTATGTTTTTTCATGATTTTGATAATAAACTCGTCAAACTAAAATATCAAAACAGTTTTTAAAGCGTAAAGACTAGGTGATGAGGTTTATTGATTAATCTCGATAATTGAATGATCGTTTGGTCAGTTAATGATGATGGCAATTTTGTAAATTGGTACATTGCCATCGTGAATATTCATGTTAATCATAGCTTATCAACAAAATCTTATTAAAAAAATTGAGAAGTTTTTAAGATACTTTGAAGGTATTCAAAATGTTCTTGTTAGGATGTTCGACATCATAAATGAGATACGAAACTAAGTTATCTTTGATTTTTACCCTTTGATTGTCATGTTTGCATATATGCGTCCAGCGAAAACCACCTGTGTGTGGGCGCACGTGTGCATCTCGCGCAAACCGTCGTTTTTGTAGATTATAGACTCGAATGTGTAACCATTTTAATACTTAACCATTAAGGAGCAAACATTATATATTGAAAATACGAAATGTTCGGATCAGTTTAGAGTAGTAACAGCATTTGGATTGTGTACTATGTTATGTCTGTGTACGCCGCTGATAAAATCAATATTCCGAGAGAAAGTATTCTGTCTCCAGCGATCGCTTAACTTTGAGCAATTAGCAGTCGAAGTTTTAAAGGCAAACATCAATCTAATTAACACTAGATTGCCTAAAAAAGTCTTTAATTTCAATTAGAAAAACAATGATGTATATAATGACACAATTTCTTAGAATTTTGTGACTTTTTGTGCAGCACATAATTTTTTTTATTGTTAATATTTACTAATAACTTGTTATATAATTAAAAATAATATAAAAAATAGTAATAATTAATTTTAAACAAATTTCTTTTCACATTAGTTCTTCTTTCACAATGCAGTCATTTTGACTTCTTTTGTGCAATATAGGTATTTCAGTCTTTCTAGTGTTAAAAAAAAAAAAAACTTTTTCGTTATGATTTGCAAAAAATTGTTAGAATCCTTACATTTTTAGTTCGCTTTTGTTTAACTGACACAGCATTCACTGAAGTATCAATTAGTCAAGGTCTGTTCTTAACGCTGCATCGGTTAAACATCGTTTTACATGCAGATCTTATTCAAAGGCAATGTACTACCAGATTTTTTTTTTGTTACTAGTCATTTTGACACTTTGTGATAGTTAAATTGAAGTGGGCAAAGTAACCCCAATTTTCCCATGGTTCATTGCGTGACATTGTCCAACAAAACAATAGCATGAAAATTAAGGTATAAAAAGTTCCGCTTCTCATCCCTTCAATGATTATTATATACAACACAAAAAGAATATGAATTTAACATAGTTATTACAATGGGCTTCATGGTTTAAAGATACTAAGGTATTCAAATTGCTTGCGCAACGAACTCTTTACAAATTAATTATTTTCACACTTATAAACTCACTCAATGGATAACATTTTGCATCATTTTTGCAAACATTGGTTATTTTACATGGGATCTAATACCTAATTTATTTAACTTTTTTTAGAGTTTTTTAAATAAAAATTTTCTTAATTAAACTTTTCTGCTTGGCGTAATTGAATGAGTTTTTTTTTTAAAACACTTATTATAGATTTAGCTACGCGATGGTTTTATCTGCCAAGTTCTCATGACTTTATAATTGTATGTAAAATATGTTCTTTATTTATAAATCGACGAAGAAAATTATAATACACGTAAAACAGCTTTAAAATGTTAACTCGAAGAGCATAAATGTTTCTTAATTTGTTGGAAAGTAATTGTAAATCAAGAGAATTTAAAAACAGTCTAAGTGCGTTCGTGCTTAAACTGCAAATAGCCTACGTCTGAAATGTTTTACGTCCTTTTCCTCAGTTATTTTGTTCGCTGAATTAATACGGTTGCCAGAATATGCCTACTATCCAAGTTTAACGCTGTTCTTTGATGACTTCGTTGTTATAAGAAAAGAAAACACACAATTTAGCGAAAATTAAACCATCTTTATAACTGTTGTGAGTTTATATCAGATATTCATGACTGTTAAGTTAAGTCAGTGTCCTGTATGCTGATTATAGAAATGGCCCAAAATGTCAATATGAAGAAAAGCCTCAGTTTTGTGAATATATTGTCATCTATTTTTTGAATATTTCAAATATTTTTTTCACACGGAATTATTTGGACTCATAACAAGTTAGCAAAAATTGAGAATTATTCTTCGATAATTTCAATTTTAAAAAGTAATTCGATTAATAAATATTTTATGACACATTTGAATTTGCCTACCTAAATTTCATAATAAAACTGTCTTTTGAGATGCAAAAGAAGGGGGCGGGGGTTGATTTGTTGAATATTTGTGAGTTTGGAATGATTTTTAGAAATAAGTAGAAGGCGTCAAAAGAGTCTTACCTTTTCAAAGTTGAATCACAATTCTATTAAAACTGCAAAAAACTTGAAATTGTATAACTCGGAAAAATTATGATTACTAATCGGTGTAACGTCTTTTTTATTATTGATATCGGGATGAAGTTTTTTTGATACAAAAGAACGACTGTATTAATATGAAACTGAATATCAATTCACTATTTCAATTTTTTTTTAGTTTTAAAAACCAAAGCGATGCCTAAAAAAAAATCCATGCCTTTGCTGTTTGAAATCCAGACACTTCTCAAATGAACCTGAAAAGAAAGAAAAAAAAAATATTTTTTCCAATTATAATTACATAGAATCATCATAACCATAAGTACAGTTGGTTTAAAACGACGAGGCCCTCAGACTAAGTATGGGTCATTTTAGATGAAATTTGAGTCCCTTAACGGTCGAATCAACATTTTTATCGTTAAAACGGACGCTTAACAAAATATGTTATTTATAAAACATTCAGTCAATGACTTCTTTGATTTATAGTGTTTGAAGTTAAAATTCCATGAAATGCTTTTTTTTCCCTTCTCAAAAGCAAGACCTTTTTTTTCTCACAATTTCTTAAAAACAATCCTTACACAAGAAGTTTGATTATAGCATGTTTCGCTGTTGCTATAAATTTCCGGGTAAACAATTTTTTGTCCTTATTTTTAGCTTTTTGATCTGATTTTTGTGTTTGTTAGAACGTACGTACCATTTTCTACGGACACAAAGATAGATTAAAAATTTTTTTTTTTGATCTAGCATTTCAACAAAAAAAAAACACTTAACAATGCTAAGTATTGCAAGTTTCGATAGTTCAAACTTAGGAACCGTCGACTTAGGCTATATGGTTGAACCATTACTATAAAAACTCGCAAGATTCATACTATTATATTGTTTTATACTTTTGAAAAATTTGGATATTTTATAAAAACAAACTCAATTAACAATTTAACATTATCAAATTTTGATTTTGACCTATCAAATTTTGATATTTACATTATCAAATTTTGATTTTGACCTATCAAATTTTGATTTTGACATTATCAAATTTTGATATTGATAAATTCAGGGCTAGTTATTATTTTCAGCAAATTTCCGCTCATAGTAACAAATCTTGTCGGGAGGAGTTTTGTAATTTCACAACTATTGATTCGTTTCTTTGATCTGATTTTTAAAATGTTCGATTTCAATGAACAATACAATAACTTTATTGAATTTTAAATGGTGAATTAAAGAGTCATCCTCTGAATTACTTTAATATGGAAATGTTAATCGGTAAATTTACTGTTTCCGTTTCGAGATTATTGAAACCCTACTTTAAATTATTTGGTTAAGGAAATTTTGAACTAGATTACTAATTTTAATCAAATGTTGGCATGAAGAAAATTAATTCATACTGGTTATTTTTTTCAAATGCAATAGTATTATAAAAACTGTATTTATTGATATCAAACCATTATGTTGCAAAATGTTACACCAAACCGTGTTCAAAAATTATGCTATAAACTGTTAAAACTTTCTATTCTGAAATTAAAAATAATATATGTATATATATATATATATATTTAATTTGCCATGCTGTTTTTAAGTTTAGCAAATTAAACTCTATAGTAAAACACAAATTTAAATTCTACTAATCAATTAATCTTAGAAATTGTAACACATAAAACAATAAAATTGAAAATAATTTCCACAAGCATTTTTTATGCCAATCAAAATAAATCAATTTACTGAAAATTTCTCGAAAATTTTTTCCAACGATAGTAAATAAGTTTTAGAAATGTAAAGGTAAACATATGTATTACACAATAAAAATTAGATCTATGAGTAAAAAATAATTATTTCAATAGAAACATCAAGGGTGAAAAAAAAATTCAAAATTTATGATCAAAATCTATTATTATTTTTGTTATTTAAACTCCATATAATTAAACACTATATACTTTTATAATCTTGAAATATTTTGTAATTATTAAAACTGAAGTAGAATTAATATAAAATTCTACTTCAGTTTTAATAATTAATATAAATACTAACTTTAATAATTAAATTCAAAATAAAATTAATATAAATACTAACAAAAAAAAAATCAACACTATTCTGTAGATAAATATAAACACTGGCAAAAGTTGTTTCGAAATCTTAAAAACAATCAATCCAATTTCATCGAATAAAACTCTTGTGAAACGCTTAGACTAAAAAGCATGAAAATCTGATTAACACTTCAATTGAACATCTTTTATTTTTTTGCTGAAACACCATTCTCCCAAGAAATCTAACTTTAATTTCAAGAACTCGGGGGCCGTTCAAAAAGTGCGTACACAAAAATGGAGAAATTTTGACCCTCTGCCCCCCTTCGTACATTACCGTACATAAGGTCTTACTCCCCCCCCCCTCGTAGAGTACGTGCATATTATTATTTTCATAAAAATTAAAATTATGTTTTAAATAAAATTAAACATTAATTTAAAATAAATTATTCATTTAAATTATTTAAACAATAACACCCAACTTTATCTTTAAATCAATAAATAAAACCAACTTATCTGATCAACATAATAATTTCCTACGATCAATACAATTAACCTATAGTATTTTCCAAGAACATTCCAAATGCTTCTCGAGAGACACCAATTCAGCGTTAGTCTTGTCTGCGACTGATGAAAAATTTTGATTATCTTCATCAACGAGATCATCTTCGATTCACTCTGCATCATCTTCGTTTTTCTGGTTTCTGTGATTGGAGTAGGATGTTTTCACCCGGTACTAGAAAAAGTTTCGGGAAAAGTTTGGTGTTTGCAATTTTTTATTTTGCGAGACAACTTTTTTTGAGAACTGATTTACTCATTCTAACAAGTGGTCGCCGTGTGAAAAAAAATACAAGAACAACATGTGTATAATACATGTGTAGGAAAAAGTCAAATTTATATTTGGTGTATGCTTATAATGTACGTACTTTGTATAATACCTCCCCATCGTACAAAACCGTACAAAATAGCAAATCCCCTCCCCCCCTTCGGGATGTACGTACTTTTTGAACGGCCCCTCCTTCGAAACAGGGAGAAAATTTTTTTAAAACATAACAGTACAATTAGTAAAGGAAATGAAAGTATAATTTTTGTGTGAAAAAAAATTTGTTTTGATGATAGATGATTTATTATTTATTCTTAGCTGCTTGAATAAATTCTTTGGTAATTTATATGAGTGCTTTTTTTTTTTAATCAATGAAAATTTAAGAAATAAATGTTTTATGAATTAAACATAAAGAATTGTAAAAAAAAAAAAAAAAAAAAAAAAAAAANAAAAAAAAAAAAAAAAAAAAAAAAAAAAAATACTTCATAGAATACGTAACTGAAGAAAGTTCGAACTAGTCCGTGAAGACAATTTAAAAACCACATAACCAAAGATGAAAGTTGATATAAAAAAAATCATAAATTTACGCCGAAAGTTTAAGGAGAAATTGAAGCAGATTATTTATTCTCTAACGGTGAGTAGGAGGGAAAAAGCGAACATTAAAGCAAAACATCGTAAACCATTCCAGGGTCAAGGTCCATGCATTTCCAATAAACATTCACAGCATTTCAAAATCACACCATTCACCTCTAATTTGAAGTAGCGGTGAAGAAAAAAAGGAATTATGAATTGAAGACCAGCAAATGATTTTTAACACTTGCGTTGTAAACAATTTTCGCTCCTTGTGATATCAGGCATCCTTTTTGTTAAGAAAACTATTTGTGCTTTGAAGAAAGTTACTATTTGTTGAAGATGTTGATGTATTAGCCATAAGTTGAAGAGGATGTTGATGGATATACTTTCCGTTGTCCATTTCAATCAGATATTCCGTATCTTTGATGTACCCCTTCTCTTGCCGTTTTATCCTGACGACTTGTAACGTCGTTGCAGAGTGGAAGGATATAAACAGGTCTTAGATATGGAAAGAGAGCACACAGAGGGGCATACCCCTTATCCTTTTTGAAAAAACACATTCTGCCTCCCCCCATGACGGTTTTTGCCCAACCCTGATTTATATAAATATAAATTCTGAAAGACTTAGGATGAATATTGTTGGAGAAATGGCTATTTAAATGATATCGTACAGGAGGGAAAAGCTCTAAAAATGTACCCACTCCTTAAAATGATAATTATATGTACGGTCCCTTATGTAAAGGTTTGAAAAAAATAATTAAATATGCTCGGCGTGGATCTAAGACAGTTTCCGCGAGAATTTGGTTACATTTTTACTTTAAAGTTTCTTCCCTAATAATTGCTTTGGTGAGAATAACGGAAAGTGAACGTCTGGGGAGGTACAACTTCGTTTCCATACGATCGTTGACCTGATTTGGCCTTCACCTAGTGCGCGATTGATGTTGACCTTGCACTTCACTAGAATGTTTGTTTTTCTTCACTAAGACAGATCGTGCAATTTACTTCATTATATATGGTTTGCGTGCTGGCAGATTTAAATAATTGGCTACCAGAACTGGTCATTGTCAAAGTGGCTATTTTTTGCCTTTTTTTTTAGGGAGTCTAAGTTCTTTTAAATTATGTGTAACAGTTAACTGTAACCATGACGTAATAAACTTTTGACCAACATGCTTTTTTTTCTAAAGAAACATATCTTTCTTTAACGAAGTTGGAGTTATCACTACCAAAATTAGGTAGGCGAAGTTTGGAAAACCTGGCTTTTAAAGTTAAACCGCTCTAACGGTTAAAAGTTTTGTAATGTTATTTTAATTTGTTGTATTTATCTTCATATCTCTTCATTGATTCGTTGAATTTTAATAGTCCTTCTACAAAAAATCATAAGCCTTCGGCCCGATGACGGAAATGTATTATCATGAAGAATTTAAATAAAATAATTTTTATTTATTTGCTATTGATGAATTGTGTGGTAAACAAATTTTTATGTATTCTGAAATTACAGATTTATTTTTTAACCTACATCTAATTTTTCATTTATTTGATTAAAAAAAGTGTTTAAAAATTAATTTGAAAAGTTAATAATTGAATGGTTATGAAATGGTACTCCATTTTGTGATTATATTGCCAATTTGCTACCTCAAACTCTATGTCAGTGGTTTCCAATTTTTTTCGGCTTTGGGACCCCAAATGATCGATCTTCTTTTGGCAAAACCCGGAAACTTAGCAATTGTAAATATTTTAATCAAAAGACTATTAATAGTTTTTAAAATATTTAATGATTCACATTTTATTCTTAATTTTTAAAGTATTTAATGAATGTTTGAAGTATGAAGCTTTTTCATCGCATTGTTTTGTCAATACTAGTCTTAAAATTGTTTTCAATATATTTTGGAACAATACTCCATTTTTTTAATTATATCGCCAATTTGCTACCTCAAACTCTATGTCAGTGGTTTCCAATTTTTTTCGGCTTTGGGACCCCAAATGATCGATCTTCTTTTGGCAAAACCCGGAAACTTAGCAATTGTAAATATTTTAATCAAAAGACAATTATTTTTAAAATATTTAATGATTGACATTTTATTCATTATTTTTAAAGTATTTAATGAATGTTTGAAGTATGAAGCTTTTTCATCGCATTGTTTTGTCAATACTAGTCTTAAAATTGGGCATAAAAGTCAGTAAGTTGAATTTACAAGTCTGGAGCGGCGTCTAATTCATAATTTAATTTTAGTGTGTGCATGAACTGAAAATGAAATGAAACTCCGTTTGAGAACCCCTGCTCTACATCATTCGAATCAGTCTATTAATAAGAGAGTTAATCCTTTCTTTGTAAATTTAAAAAACGCCCTTGTTTTAGGGAATTTTCAAACATAAAAATTGGTAGTCATCTTTATTTTATTTGGCATTTCTTTTTCCTTAAAATATGTATTTTAGTTTTAAAATATTCTTCCGACTGTCTTCCTTGCTTATCAAGTAACAGATTCATTAAAAAAAAAATTCAGACAATAGTGCTACTGCTTTTAATTTTTACAGGATTCCGTTTCGCGAACCTAGATTGATATGGTAGAACTGTAACAAGGCGGAGAAATTGCAATTTTTATTATAAAATTCTAGCTAATTCGTTGTTTTTAAGGCACTCGGGTGTGATTATTCTTGTTTTCCAGTGGCGCCATCTATGGCCAAGAATTCTACTTCCGTCACACCCGTTTATAGGGGGTACTCATTCAAACATCCATGCACAGATCGTAATTTTGACCTGAACTGGAGAACGATCAATCTCCAATCCAGTAGCACCCAGAGATATAATTTGTTATCGGAACATGAAGAACTTTGTGACCCGATATATTAAACGGGCACCAGTCACCATTTACTACACGGGGAGTCTTCGTCCGGCTGAATTCAAATTCCCGTTCTCAGATACGTGAGCCCATCTCCCTACACACCAGGCTATCCGATCTCTAGCTTATTCGTAATCGGCGGTTTTAATGTTTTGAATTAAATGCTAATATAATATTGGAAGCTGTGTATAAATTTCAAGGGTTAACAAGGCAAAGCTCTTTTTTTTCCCTCTATGTAGCTACCAACTGTCACTTCTTTTACAAAAAAAAGTTTTCTAATGAAAGAAAATTTAATTTTTTCTATTATGAATGGTATCTGAAAGGATTTTATCTTTAGCCTTCAGGACATGTATATAAATTAATAAAACACATAAATAATCTGATAATTATGTATTTATTTTTATTAATGATGGCAAAAATAATCTAATTTGTGCCATATTAACCCCTTCCTTCTCGCTCCCGTGAAAATGACAGGGTGAGTTTTCACTCGCTATTTCTCGCTCCCGTGAAATTTCCGGGCAGGAGTGTTCAGTAGTAACGCGCCAATAAGAATAAAACTAATTCGTTTCTTTTGCCCGGAAAACATTTTATTTCTCATTTTACACACCACATAGCAGTACCAGGGTATTTTTAAGGTAATTGTAAATAATTAGTTTATTTTAAACTAGATACTAGCACTAATCAAATACGTATATTTGGCAAAATACACACTTTTATGACCGTTTTCTTGAAAATTAACCGATCGTTAAGGGATTAACGCAAATACCGCAAAAAAATATCTTCCGTGAGAGTGCAAACGTTGGGAACTAAATGCTTTCTTTGTATAAAAAAGTACAATTGTATAATATTAAATTGTTTGGAAATATGTTAAATAGTTTCAAGGGTTAATAAAAAAGCTGCTATTGCTTAATAAAAAGTAATCATTGAAAGTAAAATACTAGACGTGTACTCATGATATGTCATTCTAGCTTTCACTTAGTCTTTGGAAGTATGCCAATTTTAAATTTTATGAGTCTTGCTCATTATCAATAAGGATACGAATAAATAAAATCATATTTTTTTCTTTTAAATGTGATTAATAAAGAGAAATTCAGCAAACAAATTTTAGTTTTTAAAATCTTATGAACCATCTTTCAAAGTTTGGTTTTCATTTGTAGTATTTAGCATAGTTATTTCATGTTTCATTCACGCTTTTATTCAAATTAAAATATCGTAAAATTATATATTTTTATGCTATTCAAAATTTTTAAACTTAATGTATGAAAATGTGCACATCGTTCGTATTTTTTTAAAAAAAAAACTTCTTTAGTTTTGTTTAGATATGTTTTGAATTTATCATATTAATAATTAAAATATATTTATAAATTTATCACTTTTTAAGAAAGTAATTTAAAAAATCTTATGTTCATTTGAATAAACATCAGATTATCAGATATCATTAATGCCTTAAATTTAAAATTGGCGCATTTCGAGAAAATGAGATGTTTAAACTTCTGTAGATAGAAATTTATAATAACAGTATCAAACTAAATTAAAAGAAGATATATAAAAATCCCAGCAATATCTGGTTAATAAGAATTCTGTTCCCGGCTTTCACCGACCACAGTGCTGACAAAATAATAATAATAATAATAATAATTCCTTAGTTTGTAACGGTGTATGGGCTAGAAATCCCTTGCCGTCTTTCTAATTGCGGGAGTTTTTCTTGGTTTTCCTCTTCCTTTAACCCTAATTAACCGGTGTGTTCGATCAAAAAGTCAACAAAGGCTAGTTTGCCTCAATGTTTGATCCAGGAGTTCTTTGTCTTCTGGATTGGGTTCGAAATTATAAGGTTATGGAGTTCATTGATAGCGGTAAACCCAAAAAATGGGCCAGCTGTTCAACGCCGTTTATGAAATAAAATTTTTGACATTTTGATTCTGGCTATCAATTTCTGTAACTAGCTTGTTTTTCTCATTAACTATTGACAGTTAAATTCATCAATCTTTTTGAAACTAAACTCTTTGATAAACTCTGTTGCTACCTTGTTTTTATCAGATACCTATTTTTTACTGATGGTTGTTTAAGTTAATAGGAGTTAAAGATAGTGAAAATGAATAGCGAACGTCCTATATTTAGTCTTTTGCTCCTGAACTCTTGTATCTAGAGTTTCTAAAAGGGAGTTCTGAAATATAAAACTATTCATATTTTTAATATAAGAATTTTTTCAAACTAAGAAAAAGTTCAAACTCGTGCAGTATTTATTTATGAATTTATTTATTATTATTCGCATTGACGCGTGTGCAAATAAAATAGGCGTTCGCAAACTTTAAAAGATGTTTTCACAAAACAACTGTTTTCTAACTCTCCGAGATGATAGTTTCTACAATTTTAAACCGATTTGGTTAATCGCTTACAGCGGTTGTGTAGTTTTTGTTGTACGTATGGAATTTTTTACGCTTTCAATTTTTAATTAATCGGAAACTGCTTAATAAGCAAAAAAACCTTCATACGATGAAAAAGTAACAAACGTTGTGTTAAATTTTTTAGTGAAATTAGCTTGCAAGTATGGAGTTTCTAGAAAATACTATACAAGTTTACGAAAACTAACTTATTTCATTTATAAGTAAGTACTAAAGCTTCGTACTAGAAGCTCCGTAATTTTAACTTAAACTTTTAAGACAATGCTTTTAAATTTGCTGACTGTCTTATGTCAAAATAAAATATATTTTTTTTGTGAAAATTTTGCAGTGCGTCCTACCTTTAGAAAGAAAAAACCGAACAGAAATTTTATTTCATTAATACGCTGGTTGATGCAAAACAAGTTGAAAAGGAAAGCAAAGCCTAACAATGCGGTATTCGTTGTCTATCCCAAAAAGAAATAAATTATTTAAATTTAGTATCCACTACTTCTTCATATTCTGAAATGCCAGAAATACGTATTTTATGATGAATTAAAAAATCAAGATGAATTGTTTGGACTCCCTTCAATAACTTCTTTTATTCAATTCGAAAATTTTAACCTCTAATTAATGCTGTGTTTTGTTCATAGGGAATTAACTGTCCTCTGTTCTTAAACCACCAACTTTGCTTGTAAGGTGCAGACCATGTAAAGAATATTATTTGTGTTATTTTATATTCAACCATATATTTCAGTACTCGTCTTACCATTTTTTTAGATATTGTTATTGTCTTATATAATTTCACATGAATAAAGAATATTTAAATTATATTCTATGGCCTATCATTTACTCGTGGTGATTTTCTTTTAAAATTTTACATACTTTTAAGAGCGTAAGTTCTATATGGGGTATTTCTAGAAAAATATACATCCATGTCTTGTTGTAAAAAAAAGTGTTCTCTTTCTTATAACTCGGTAAATTTTTGTGTTGAAAACTTACAAAAAAATTTGATAGTTTTTTTTTGTTGCTAATTTTAATCGTTAATTTCTCCGTATGACTACAAAACCGTCGGAATACAGTTTCTTAGATTGATTTTTTTCGTACTTTCAGAACAGGGCGATAAAACTTTGCAACTCCAAAATTTTAGCTTTATCTATTACAAATTTGAATCGCACCCCCACCGTCCAAATAATATATTTTACGTTTTCAAATCTTAATATGTTTGATTTTTATTCAGTTGTTACGTCATTATTTCCAGAACATTGGAAACTTTAATGTGGCGTGCGTTAACTAACTTTTTCAACGGTTCACGTTATGATTCTTAAAGGTTTTCAATAAGCGTATAATAAATTTAACATTTTGATGATAGATGTATACGCATATGTTGGTGTTTCTTGATGCTTTCTGTTTTTGAAAATTTTTTATGTACTTAAAATTAAATTTTAATTTTTTTAAAATTTTTTTATAAGTTCTATGTCCTTTATTCTAATAAAGTGAACCCCTTACATTCCATTTTTCAAAGATATATGGCGTCATCAAATGATACTCTATCATCAAATATTTGTTAAAAATGAAAAACAGGTTATAAACAAAAATTAAACCTAAAATCCAAGATAAGGAAAAAGAATGATTTTCAGAAAAAATACTCATAATAAAGCATTCTAAAATTTCACATGGGTTTCCACAGGTCAGGAAGAACAGGGAAAACCTGGAATTGTCAGGGAATTTTATTTTAAATCCAAAAATCAGGGAGAGTTGCAATTTTTTTTTATACAGAAACCTGGAATATTTCTATATCATACCTGGAAAATAATCTTAAAATTGTCAGTAACAGTAATTGAGATTCGAGTTAAATAATTCTAATATCTATTTCAATTATTTGTTGTAAAAATTTCGAATTTTGTTCCCTTCCTCATTTAATGATATTTTTTTACACAAAAAATCTAATATTTTACTTTTCAAATAAAAGAATCTTAAGTTTTAAATATGGTCTGAATTTTAATTGAAATTTACCTGGAAAAGTCGGATAATTTTTTTTCTTCTGAAATTGAGTGGGACCCCTGATTTAAGAATAGTATTAATTTTAGTATGACCACTTTTAATTTTTTTAATCATTTTAGATTTAAAAAAAAAAACACTTGATTTTTATTTTTTATTTTTTTTTTTATTTTACGTTGAAAATTATATCATTATGTGCAAAAAAAATGGAAATTCAGGAACTTTGCTATGATTCTATTTAAACAAACCTTTTTAACTAAAAACTACTTTTTATTTCGAACAAACAAAAACAAAATAACACTCTTGATTTTTTTTTTTTCATGTTGTCAGATGTTTAATATAAGTCAATGTCAGATGTTTAACATAAAGTGAAAAAATTTGAAGTAATAAATCTTGTGAAAAAATAAAAAAAATATTTCACCCGAAAAAAATTTTAATATAAATTTTTGAAATGCTTTATATATATATATATTTCCAGACTTTTAATTGTTTTATTACATATTTATTTTTCCTTTCTGATGACAATCAAAATTTAAAAAAAGCGCGCATCAATAAAAAGAAGTTAAAAGCGTATGAGCCACTTTTTCTAATTACGTCATTTTGTTAAATTGAGTTAGATTTCACAATTAGATTCCCCCCTTATCGTAGTTCTAGTACAAAAAAATTAAAAAACAATAAGAATAATGATATTTTATAATTTTTGAGCACAAAAATAATAAATAAGAATAGTAATATTTTATCGTTTTTTATCGTATACTTTTTCTCAAAATTATTCATACAAATCTGGCAACGGCCATTGGTCCATTTCACATTTAATTAGCCAAATAAAATCCTTTATTATTGAAAAAATTTAAATAAATTAATGTGCAAATGTATTATGATGACGTGGGTGTAAATGTTTCATGATATACCTCATATGCATTTATTAGTTGATTACTATTAGATTTTTTCTTTTCCGTTTAGTGTAATTGCATGAGTAAAAGAGAAAGTTATTCAGATTTTCCCGCATTAATTTATTATATTGCCTTTTTGGAATATTCTGCATTTTTTCTTCTATCATAGCTGCAATGTACTGTACGCAATTAAAAAAAAAAGAAAAACGGAACGCCCTAAATAACTTTTGATCTAATGATCGGAATTTTAGCTAGAATGATTCAATTTTAATAGTTTACGGCAGTGCTTCCCAAACTTATGACTTTTGTGTACCCTTTCTAAATTTTTCGTACCGCTGTGTACCACTAATAAAAAAATGAAAGTACCAAAAAAGAAAAATGTTTTTAAAAAAATACAAAGTTTTGTAGATACTAACCAGCAATCCATATTCTATGTTAGGGATAAATATTATATTTTATAAAAATAATCAAAATAAGTAGAATTTATTACAAACCTTCACTATAAAGAAATAGCACAAAAGTTAAAAATCATGATTATCTGTTGACATCACCCACTAATTATTAGCAATTAACACTGTTCCCGTATCCTTGGGGGTACGCGTACCACACTTTGGGAAACACTGGATTACGATGTTGACCTCAAGTATGCTAATTAATTTACGCAAACGATGTTTTAAGTTACGAAATCAAGCACAAAAGCGTACTCTCTCTGAATAAAGACCTATTTTTTATACAGTTTTTTGGATGCCTGACCCTCCATCTGGAAAATATGGTTGTGTAAATGTGGTTGACAATAGTTTGGTCAGGAAAGCGATCGAAGTTTGGACCCCTTACTGTTAATTATACACCGAAGAGCCATTAAATTATGACTACTCTCTATTTATAACAATGGGCTCTCCCAGGTTTTCATGGTTTCTCGCCCAGGAACAATGTTTTCATGGGCGGACACATTAGGACCCATAATCCTCATAGCACAATCCCTGGCATCTGTAAGCTACTTGAACATAGTTCCAGGCCAGGTTCACCCATTGATGGGAACAGTTTTTCCTGCGGGGAATGGTGTTTACCAACAGGATAATGCACCATGTCATAAGGGTCGAATCGTCGAGGAACATTCCAGTGACTTTCAAGTCATGTCTTGGCCCCCAAATTCACCTGACCTTAATCCAATAGAGCATTTGTGGTCCTACTTGGAAAACCAAATTCGTGCTGCCACGCTACCCCCTCGCAATGTGAGGGAATTGCAGGACCAGTTGGTGAGCGCTTGGTACCAGATGCCTCAGACTACCTATCAGCAACTTGTGGAATCAATGCCACGGCAGGTGCTAGCAGTTTTGAGGGCTAAAGGTGGTCCTACATGCTATTAGCAGGGTGGTCATAATGTAATGGCTCTTCGGTGTATACTCTTTGCATGTTTTGCCATAACTGGCAATTTTTTTAAGCGAATTAAAAAAATTTAAAATTTGTTTATTTGATAACTCCATGCAAAAAAGAAAAAAAGAATTTTTATTTATTATTTTAATAATCGAAAAATTTTTGAATTTTTAAGCATACAAGCATACATACAAATTTATACATAAATTTTAACGAAAGAAATTTTATATGTCCGAATACAAAACAAAAATGAACAAATAATCCCCAGAAATCAAATTTTAATTTGACTACTTTTTTAAAATCGATTTCTCGGGATCTATTCAACCGATTTCGTTCAAATTTTGTATTTTGTCATATAAAATTGCATTCTTTAATTGATAAAATAATTTGCATTCCTTACATTTCAAATTGTTTCCTACTATTATTAAATAAAATAGTAAATGATGATGATTATTATTATTTTGTGCATGGAATTATCTTTGGATAAATGAATTTTATAATTGTGAGCAAAATTTTTTGAGATATAGCAAAATACGCACAAGGTATAATTAACAATGAGGGGTCCGCTCTCCTGAACGAAATTACTGAGACCATAGTCTGTAGATTACAATTACAGTTACTCTCCATATTTTGAGGGTAAGGAATCCAAATATTTCGAAAAAAAAAAGGCTTTATCCATAGAAAAAGCATTTTCGTGTAAAACTACATAACTAAAAATATCGTCTGCTCTAATTAATTAGCCTATTTGATGCCACCCCGTAGACCATTAAATTTGAGTACGTGAAAATCCGATCATTAAAACAAAAGTTATTTTTTGTGCACTAAAAAAAAAAAAAAATTGCGTTGTGAGGCATTTTCTTGAAAAAGCACTTTTGCACTAACATAGCAGAATAAATAGTTACACGATGCTGCATATTTGTCGAGTTTGTATTCTAACATAAATACGAGGTGACAAGACTTTGTATTCTAACATAAATACGAGGTGACAAGACATTATTTGGACTAAGTTTAATACCAAATTATTTTTTTTTATGCAAGCGAAAACTCATTTTGCACTTTGTTATGACTCCTTGGTCACTTTTTAAAGAACTGTAAAGTCTTGCAAGTTTTCTGCTAGGAGCTGCAACACATGCGGCTCATAACAGAAAATTTTGTGACTCATTCACAGCTCTGCATTATCCCTTTGACGCAGATGGGACACCGATTTTCTTTTCATATATTTTTTTTCTGACGCTGTGAATACGAGCAAAAGTATCTTTTGGTAATTTTTAATTATAAAAAACAATCTAATAGTTACTAAAAAATAATCTGTTAGATTATCGGAATTACTTTTGTTCTAAAATATAAAACCCCCAAAAAGTAGTTTGAAAAATTTCTTTTTCACTCATTTTCAGAAATTTATTAATTTATTTTATAAATTAGAAAAAAATTTGTTGAGGAATAACTGTTTCTCTTAGATCTAAATAATTACAAATAAGTGCAAATTTAAAAAATTGTTCAGAAGTGAATCTTGTTTGGAATATTTTACCTTTAACGCAGAAAAAGACACCGGTGTTTCATGTTGTATTTCATAACCATAAATTAAAATAGTAAACATAATATTTTTCACTTATTTTGACCTAAATTAATACAAAATAAGAAAAAAAGTATGGAAAATATATTAAATAAAAATTCTGCTTCAAAGGGTTACTAGGACACTATACCGCGATAGGAAACTTCATTTTACCAACGTCAGTAATTAAAACTATTGCTTAAAATGCTGAAAAACGTTTGTTAAAATATCAAATTGCAAACTAATTATTGCAGGATTACTCTGGATTTCATAGTGGGGAAGTAATCCTGTTATAATTTGTTTACATTCTTATATTTTGAAGGGGGGAAATCAGCATTTGATGCTTCATGGTTTATTCTAGGTTTACCTGAACTCACTTTTCTCTAAACTTAAAATTTTAAAATACACAACAAAAATGAATTTGCCATAAAAAAAATTTCTCTAACGCTATAAGCTAAAGAGTGTCACTGTATTATAAGCAATGTTTTCATGTTTATTTGAAAGTTTGGTTGTGATATTTTAATAAGGATTAGAATTTGTAAATCTGAGCTATGTCTTGTCACCATGTATAACAAAAATGAAGTATTTTTAATGTATACTTCGTAAACATTAACATTTTAAGTTTTAAGTGCAGCCAGTGGTTAAAGAAAGTTACTGGAATATAACTTTTTAAAACCGGAAGTTATTTAGGCAAGGACCAAAGTGTTTCTGGAAGATCGTAAACATCACGGATATTAGTTACATTGAGAAACAGCACATACGATCTTGAAAGCTGTTTTATTTCATTCTGGTCAATATTAAAATGTTAATAGACCTTCGTAACGTGGGACTGATGACTTTTTCAAAGTACTGAAATCCACATGACCATTTTCTAATATAATTAAAAATCAATGTTTTCCTATTCTCAGCGGAAAAGCGTTTAAATGATTGAGCATTTGCTGTTGCAGGCTCCATTTATATATTATTAGAGTAGATTCAACTCTTTACTTAGCATTATTTTATGTATATACATAATATCAACTTTATGAATTTAGCTCTTAAAATGAATTTGTGCATTAAGATCATAAGATTTGCACATAAAGTTCAAGATATGTAGCTGTTTAAAACGTTACGATAATTGCACCCGTAGCTAATTGAAAAGCTGTTCTTAGAAAGAAAAGAAAAAAACTCTTAAATTGTATTCTCAATCCTTTTTTTAAAAAAAAATTCCTTTCCAAAACTATTTCACTATTTTAAATTGGAATCTTGTTTTAATGTATTAAGAAACATAATTTCTAATAATAAAACACCATTTTTCATAGAGCAAATTCTAATAATAATTAAAACATTTTTCATAGAGCAAGTTGATTTTTTGGAGATAAAGTAATTTCAAGTATAGCTAAATAAACAAAATAACTACTCATATAGTCCTCGGAATAATAAAATAATACAGCCTAAGTTACTGAAAATGAGGGGGGGGGACATTTTAAAGTTACTTTATATTGATTTTTTTTTAAAACAGAAATCTTAATGTCTACGATTTAAGATTTTTTGGTTCTTATTTTTTAGAAAAATAATATACGTTCATCTGTTATTATTTACGATATCTGGTTGCGAAATAAAGAATTTTATAAACAGGGTTATTAAAACAGTCATCGCTCAAAAATATATTTTAAAAAAGGATTTTACTATACTTGTAAATGCTTTTATTGCTAAGCAAGTAGGAAGTAAAATGTTCGTAATTTTTCTGCACTTTTTATACAACACATTCCTTTTAAAAAGAAGATCGTTTTATAATGCTCGTAAAACCAGGCAGTTTTGTGACATTTTATCAGAAGATCTTTTATCTATCTGAAATTAAATTAATTAAAATATATAGAAATTAGTTTTTTAATTAAAATATATAGAAAATTCTACAAGTGAATGAATGGACGAATTTCTACATGTACCTCAAATCACCGATCAACTTCTTTTTTTTGTGGAATTCAATTCAACAGTATCCAATAATTAATTTTTAGAAAAATATTTGTTCATCTGCTATTTTTATCTAAGTTACGTCATTGGGGTTTTTGAAACAAAGAACTTTATAACGCTGGGAATAAAACAATCATTGCTCAAAAATAGTTTAAATAATAAAACTTATTATACTTATGAATTCTTTTATTGCAAAACAATAAAGAAATAAATATATAATATTTCTACTTTATGCTTTAGAGAAATTTTTTTTTTTTTTAAACGACCGCTATAAATTTCTTAAACTCTAAGTGAGCTAACAAAGTCTCGGTTCGTCTATTACCTAAATGTTCGTTATTAATTAAGACAATTATTTTACCATGCATGTAAAAAAAAAAAATTACGCTTTTTCAGAGGTGTGACGATTTCACCGATCCGTGAGTTTCCGATCTTTGTTATTTTTCGGTTATGTTATTGAATTCGATTCTCGTTTCCGTTATATTACTAGACTCGTTCATAAATTTTATTTTTGAAAGAAATACCGAGTACGCCGAAGAAGGCGAAATGTGTTATAATGAAATGTATCCTTCCAGGAAAGATATTGTCTACTGCGGTTTCTATACGGAGTATTTATTTTTCTGCGCATGTACTTAAAAATTAGATGCCTCCTTCGTTTTCATTTTTCTCCTCTTTTTTTTTATCCGCAATTTTACATTTATTTTTCTCTCTCTGTAAGATTGGACAATTTGCTATGCGTGAAAAGAAAAACGAACTTATTGGATAACTTAAGATCTAATGATCAGGTTTTTACGTATTACGACTCAGACTTAATAATTTGAGAGCCTAACCTTAAATATGTTAATTAGTGCAGAAGATATTTAAAGTTACAAAATCAAGAACAAAAAAGTACTTTATCTAAGTAAACATGGTTTTATTTCTTAAAATTAATCTTAAAAATATGCTGCCAAAAATTCGGATCCCTTAAATATTAATTTAATATTTTGCGTATTTCTCTTGATTTCGAGAACTTTTTAAACGAATCGAAAAATTTTTGTATGCAATTATAAAATTCGTTTAGCCTAAAATAATTTCGCATAAAAAATAGTTTTCTAATAATTATTTATTGTTTTATTTAATTGATAGCAAAAAAAAATGTTGAATAGTAAATTATGCAAATTTTTACATCATCTTTAAATATGTAGATTTTTATAACAAAGTACACATTTGAACGTAATCGGTCGAATAGTTCTTGAAAAATCAAATTTTAAGAAATTTTTTGTTTAAAATTTTAAAAAAGTTGTTGGAAAATTTAAAAGTATTGTTTTACCAAAAATTCATCTGAGAATTATTTGTGTAAATTTACAAATGTAACTATTTTTTTAAAAATAACTTTTAAGTTGTATTACGAACTCCACTAGTTTAAATACTTCTTAACTTGACCGCCAGATTCAGAAAACAAGTTTTAAGCACCATAACGAAAAAACATTAACCACAAAATTTCATGTGGTAAGGGGTGTAGGTAATTACGCACTTATGTGAATAAAAGGTAGCAGAGATAAATATTGCTTACCTTAGTCTCGTGCATGTTCATTTGTGTTGTCTTTACTTTATATTCTTCAATAGTGCAAGAATACCTAGTGTAACTTACTCAATAAATTGAGGCATTATTAATTCAGTAAAAAGTTCAGATTGCCTTTTAAAATACTAGTTTATTATTGAATAAACATTATTAGTAAATATAAATGGGTGAGCTAGTGCTTAATAAGACGGAAGATAGATGAGTAGTGAAATGAAACTTACTAAAAGTTATGCATTACATAATTAAACAGTGCCATCCAGTGGCTAAAATAATAAATCAGTGAATCATTGAATTGGAAGATTAGTGATGAAACATCTATTTTATAGCACCCTTCTTTAATCTTACAATTTAATTGAAGTCAAGGTAATAATTTTAATTCATTTCTAAAATGTAAAAATGTTTGTTTAGAAAGTGGTTTTGTGAGAAAATCTGCAATCATATCTTTAGATTTACAATATTCAAGCTTAATTCCATTATCATTTTGTAAATTTCTCAAGTAATGATGCTTTACATCGATATGTTTTATGCGAGTATCAGTTTTACCTGTCTGTGAGAGAAGAATACAAGATGTATTGTTCTCATAAAGTTTTATGAGTAATGTTTGCTTCCAACATCTGCAAGCAAATGTAATAACCACTGAATTTCTTGGGCTGCTGCAATGTATTCTGATTCTGAAGAAGAAAGTGCTATCGAGTTTTGTCTCTTAGAAAACCTAGAGATAGCATTTTCTCCAAGGAAGAACATGTTTCCACTGGTTGAGGATCTTGTCTCCTTGTCGTTTGCCCAGTCTGCATCTGAATAGCATATCAAGATCGGTGGACTAGATGCCCTGATGGTGAGGTACCAGTCCTTGGTTGAATAAAGGTATGCTATTATTTTCAGAACTGCAGTGCAATCTTTTTCTGTTGATGCTTCCTTTTTTCTACTTAGTTTGTTTACAGCCATGGCGTTGTCAGGTCTTGTGACGGTTGCTATATATAGTAAGGAGGCTGTAGCTTTTCTGTAATTGGTGTTGTCACTTAGAAATACAACTGTATCATATTTCTTTAGGTATGACGTGTCCATTGGAGTGTTGGTTAGTTTAGCTTTAGCATTTTTCATACCAAATATTTCAGTCATTTCTTCGATTTTAGCTTTTTGATTCCGCTTGAAATCTCCATTTCTGTTTCGATTGATGTTTATTCCAAGATAATTCTTTACTTCACTGAAATTTTTGATTTCAAAGTTATCTTGAAGAATTTCTATGATTTTTGTTGATTTCTTTATCTTCTTCGCAAGAAATTAGGATATTATCCATGTAGAGAATCATCAAGATTTGTTTCCTATTACTTCTTTTCGTAAACAAGCAAAGATCGGCTAAGCTTTGCGAAAATTCGTTTTTGAACAATACATCAGCTATTTTGGTGCTCCAGGCTTGCAAATTGCTGCTTGCTTCAAACCATACAATAATTTATTCAATTTACAAACATAGTCTTCCAAGTCCAGGTTTAATGAATCCTTCTGGTTGATGCATGTATGTATCTTTAATATCTCCGTGCAAAAAAGTTGTTTTATGTCTACATGTTTTACTTGCGTGTTTTTATAAGCTGCCACTGCTTAGAAAAAGTCTTATTGTGGTGTGTTTGACTACAAAGTGAATGTCTGATCATAGTCATATCCGTATTTTTGACTGCATCCCTTAGAGACTAGTCTAGCTTTGAATCTTTCTATTTGACCATCTTGGCTTAATTTTGTTTTGAATCTCCATTTGTTGCCTATAGGTTTCTTACCTTCTGGAAGATCAACCAAATGCCAAGTGTTATCATTCTCCAGCGAGTTCATCTCTTCTTCAATAACTTTCGTCTATTTTTCCTATTCTTCGGGATCGAAATTTTGAAGTTCCATGAAACAACAGGGTTCTATCTTCGAATCATTTGCAAGATATACCAATCGTTCAGGTGGTTTTCATATGTTGATTCTGTTTAATCTTAACTGTAGAGTATTTGCTTCTGTTGTTTCGCTAGTAGCCCTTGGATTAACTTCTTCGGCAATTATTTTTTCTTCGTCATCGGATATGCTGTTCTGTTTAAAGGATATGATTAGAATTTCATTTGATTTATTAGAATATTCTATAAATCGAATAGTTCTGCTTATAATCACATTTGCATCTGAAATATATGCACGATAGGCTTTACTTCTTTGATCATAGCCTACGAATAACTGCTTCAACTGCTTTTTCATCCAATTTGCGCATGTTTGACGCCTGTCCAAAGTTCATAAGGAGTTTTTGATGTTACTTTGGTTAGAAATCTATTTTGGAGGTAGTTAGCCGTCATCACCGCTTCTGCCCAAAATCCTCGTGGTAGGTTAGATTCGGATAAGACATCTTGTCATTTCAACCAAGCTTCTATTTTTTCTCTCTGATATTCCGTTTTGAGGACTTGACAATGGAATAGTTAGCTGGTGTTCAATACCATAGTTAGCTAAGAAATTTTCCGCGTCATTTCCAATATATTCCCCTCCGTTATCGCTTCGTAAAACTTTTAGCAATTCACCAAATTTATTTTAAATTACGGTGATATATTCTTTAATTTTAGAACAAGCTTTGCTTTTTCTAAACAATAAATAATTTGTGGTATATTTGGAATAGTCATTTACAAATATTAAAAAATATCGTTTACTACTAATACTGGGTATTTGCATTAGATCTCAAATGTCATTATCAACCAAATCACGGGGTTCTTTAGCTCTATATTTGGCTTCTTTTGGGTAAGAAAATTCTGAAATTTTATTTTAAATACAATGAACACAATTTTCTACGTGATAACTACAATCTATTTGAATACCATCGGCAATATAATTTTTGGCTAATTGTTTTCTAGCTTCATTGTTTCTATGGCGTTTCCATTCTAAATTTCTATAAAGAATAATTTGTTTCATTAAGAATTAGTCCGGCAGTGGACTGATTGTTAAGACACGGTTCCCAGCAGATCACCGAAGTCAAGCATCACTGGCTACGGTCAGTGTGCGGGTGGGTGTCCACTTGGATCAGCCTGCGTAGTGACCGAGGGTGTGCGGTCTTGGTCCTCGTTAAACTGTTCTACCGTAAAGTGCTCGACTCCGCGTGCAGGTCGTCGGGCTACCGAAGAGGGGGTGCCATCCCCTCTGCGGAGGATCAAAATTGTGATGGCATGCCTTCGGATCATCCTCAGGGATGTTTCCCAGACCGTCGTTAATAGCCCATTGTGCAGCTCTAGTGCGACGCAAATGAACAACAACAATCATTAAGAATTATCATGAAAGGTTGTCATGTTTATATTTTTATATAGTTCTCCAAAAAAAAAAGTTGTCGACAGTTCAGGAAACAATTATTGTTCGTGCCCTATTAAGTTAAGTGAGACATTCCAGTCTCTTAATCTGTTGGTGATTACGCACTTATGTGAATCAAAGGTAGCAGAGATAAATATTGCTTACTTTTGTCTTGTGCATGTTCACTTGTGTTGTCTTCGCTTTATATTCTTCAATAGTGCAGGAATACCTAGAGTGACTTACTCAATAAACAGAGACACTATTAATCGGTAAAAATTTCAGATTGCCTTTTAAAATACGAGTTTACTATTAAATAAACATAATTAGTAAATATAAGTGGGTGAGCTAGTGCTTTTAACAAGAGGGAGAATAGATGAGTAGTGAAGTGAAACTTACTAAAAATTATGCACTACGTAATTAAACAGCGCCATCCAGTGGCTAAAATAATAAACATTGAATCATTGAATTAGGAGATTAGTGATGAAATATCTATTTTATAATGGAGATTTTACATTTTTGCCAAAAAATCGCATTTTCACTATGGTATTTTCGTGTATTGCGGGATAAATATATTTACAACGTGCTGCATCTTTTCTGAAACAGATTTTTTTTTTAAAATTACTTTTTAAGTATTTAAATGCATGAAATCTCTTAATAAAAGGAATATGTATATTTACATTAAATTGGGCTTAAATGAAATTTATGAAAATTATCGATGATATAGTTTTTAATATTTTTTGCTGCTCTGAAAATGATCAAAAAGTTTTGTTTACAACGAAGGGGAAAAATGAAACTATTTTTCTCGTTAAATCGTGTTTTTAGACCATCTTAAGAGTGTCTGTAGCCGAATTCAATCCTTACTTTCATTTTATGTCTATAGAAACTATTTATGTATGTGTGATTTTTAGAAAAGTTCTTTAGGGGGATGTTGTCTAGACATGCTTTCGTGTATGTGTATTTTATAGGTAGAATTTATCGTAAAAATTCTTTGAATACTAGCTTGTAATTTTTATTCTGCCCTCCCTTTCGATGCTTTCGTTCGGTAACTAAATGATGTTTTTCTACCAAAGAATATAATAAAATAATATTACACTAAAGACTTCCTTTTATTTTTTTGCCTTCTTACTCACAGTTGGGTTTCAGACAGTCTCAAAAAATTCTTATTTAGTTATTTTTTAAGACGCATTCATTGTGCCTTTGACTTATAAAGAAAAACGTGTTAAAAATATTTTTCGTTATTTTGGGCGATTTCATCATTTTGTTCAACGCAAAATTAATTTAATAATAAAAAAATATATAAAACATCTTGTCAAATGTGGGAAATATCGTTAGTCAATATATAAATACAATTTTGTTCATATTTATAACAATAAACCTGTATGAAATTTCTAATTGTCTTTTCGCCGTGGAATTGCTCATTTTCGGATTACTAGATTACTGTTAGAGTTTAAATTTTTTTAAAAAATAAATTTAACCTCTCCTTTATGATTAATACTCATTTGTACTGGTATTGATATCAAAAAATTTTTGTACCTGAATGCATTCGCAATTTTTTATACAGTTGTGCACAATCAAGTTGTAATTATAACTATTATGATTTAATTTTGCATTTTTTGCCGTCTCAGCTTTCAAACGCATATTTAGTATATAGCAGAGATGATTCTGCTCCAGAAAAAATACGGATTTCCAGATTTTTCGCTTCAAGTCCTAAGTCCAGAAGTTTACAGAAATCATCAATCACATTTATGTATAAAAATTCTTGTATATTTTATTTAAAAATATTAGAACTAGAATTTATACTTGGCATCTCTTTCATTTGTAAATATTTTTTCTGGTAGTATAATAAATGTGATTCGAGATAAAAGTAAACTAAATACATAATTATTATTTTAAACTACGCTGCATATAATTTATATAGAATTTCACGTTGTGAAAATATCGATGATTTATTTAAATTTATAGAGACATTAATTTTTTGAAATGCGTCATTAATGATTTTACTCAGGAAATTTTCAGGATTTTTTAATTGGGCTCACAATCACCCCTGATATAGTGAATTAAACTTCTGGTCAAATAGACTGGAAGTTAATTTCAAAATAATTCTTTTAAACAAATAAATTAGAAGCTATTTCAGGTAAGAGTAAAAAATTACACTCAAACTTCAATAGCGTTTGCATTTAACTTACTTATTTATTTTTTGTTTATTTTATTTATTTGTTTTTTTTTTAATGCGCACGTAGTTACCGATTTTTTAATGCTTGTAGAATGAATGTTTTTATTTTTGATATTTTACTTGATAAGTAAAGTGCCGCTTGATAGAATATCGTAATTGTTGATCCATAAGAATTGCAATTTTGTACATGAAAATCCTATCATTAAATTAAAGGAGTTTTTTTTTAATTGTAAGCTTTTGAGCTGCAATTACCTACTTAATTTATAATAAATTTTGAATAATAAATTTTGAATAGTAAATTAAGGTTTAGTAGTTATTAATTCCAATTCATGTTTAGTAGTTACTCAAACGTAGGGCGTCCGTCCCGCAGTGGACTGATCGTTAAGACACGGTTCCCAGAAGATCACCGAAGTCAAGCATCACTGGCTGCTGTCAGTGTGCGGGTGGGAGACCACTTGGATCAGTCTGCGTAGGGACCGAGGGTGTGCGGTATGGGTCCTTGTTAAACTGTTCTACCGTAAAGTGCTCGACTTCGCGTGCAGGTCGTTGGGCTACCGAAGCGGGGGTGCCATCCCCTCTGCAGAGGATCAAAATTGTGATGGCTTGTCTTCGGATCATCCTCAGGGATGTTTCCCAGACCGTCGCCAATAGCCCATTGTGCAGCTCTAGTGCGACGTAAATTAACTACAACAACAATAATCAAACGTAGGGACGACGCGAAGGAAATACGACGGAGGCGATTCAACTAGATGTAGTTGTTGAATGAATAAACAAAACAGCGGCCATCGCAATTTTGTTTTTGCTGGAAGATACCCAAAATAATGCATGAAAAACATAAAGGAAAATTATGAAGCATCACATAAAAAATAGAGAAATATGAAACAATATAGGATATATGAAACTACGGAGAAATACAAAAAACAGGTTAATATTATATACACCGAAGAGCCATTACGTTATGACCACCCTCCATCTATAACAATGGGCTCTCCCAGGTTTTCATGGTTTCTCGCCCAGGAACAATGTTTTCATGGGACACATTAGGACCCATAATCCTCATAGAACAATCCCTGACGTCTGTAAGCTACTTGAACATAGTTGCAGACCAGGTTCACCCATTCATGGCAACAGTTTTTCCTGCGGGGGATGGTGTTTACCAACAGGATAATGCACCATGTCATAAGGGTCGAATCGTCGAGGAACATTCCAGTGACTTTCAAGTCATGTCTTGGTCCCCAGATTCACCTGACCTTAATCGAATAAAGCATTTGTGGTCCTACTTGGAAAACCAAATTCGTGCTGCCACACTACCCCCTCGCAATGTGAGGGAATTGCAGGACCAGTTGGTGAGCGCTTGGTACCAGATACCTCAGACTACCTATCAACACATTGTGGAATCAATGCCACGGCGGGTGCTAGCAGTTTTGACGACTAAAGGTGCTCCTACATGTTATTAGCAGGGTGGTCATAATGCAATGTTTCTTCGGTGTATATATACACACACAGCAATACATAATGTCCTGCAGAGGATTGATCCTAAAAACACGGTTCCCAGTAGAACACCGACGGCAAGCATCACTGGTTGCTGTGAATAAGCGGGTGGGTGCCCGCTTTAATCAGCCTGCGTAGGGAAGGAGGGTTCTCGGTATGGGCCCTCGTTAAATTGTCTTACCGTAAAGTGTTCGACTTCGCTCGCAGGTCGTCGGGCTACCAATGCAGGGGAGCCATCTTCTCTGCAGAGGATTAAAATTGCGATGGCATGTCTTCGGATCATCCTCAGGGATGCTTCCCAGACCGTCGACACTAGCCCATTATGCAGTTGTAGTGTGGCGTTAATAAAGTACCCACCTACCTTAACAATATATTCCTTATTCTTTATTTCTCATATAGTATTAGTGTTGTTAGAGAAATTCGTCTTTGACCCTTCGACGCAGAATTTTTATTAAACATAGACCGTCGCTAATAGCCCATTGTCCAGCTCTAGTGAGCTACCTACCTAGAAATACATTGTATTAAACTTCATTTGATTCGCATATTCTGTTCGCTAAATAAAAAAGCGAATATGTACTGGGACTCATTCTTATGGTTCGATGGATTAACCATAAATGTGCTAATTGATTAGTGCTTACGTTATTTAAAATTACGAAATCAGAAACAGAAACGTACTTTCTCTGAATAAACATACTTCTTTTCGACAGATGTGGTTTTCTGACCTTCAAAATATGGGGAGTAGCCGTAATTTGGGAAATATGTACCTAATAGTTAGACATGAAAGCGTTTGGAAATTTAATATTATTTATTTTAAATTGAGTGGTTATTTATTTATTTTTTGCGAACTAATAAGAATATGATTTCTGGTGTTATGTTTCTATTGAAGCACTATATAAAGTTTTTATGATAATCAGTTTATGAATCAATAGTATCCTAACATTCGTTTAAGTTCCTTAAAATATCAGGCATGCTTTTAAATTTCTATTTAAAGCGATGAATGTGAAAATGCTTTTATAGCTTTTACACTGCATGTATACAGCTACTTAAGAGTTATTTGGCGTGCTCCTTTGTTTCAAAATTCGGACACTCTTCTCTTGACTCAGCCTATTATTTGTTCTTTCCTTGTAGAATGTAAAGCTAATAAAATACCTAAATGTATGAAGTGCAGTGTCGTAAATTTGGTTAATTATAACCACCTGAAAGCTTGTTTTATTTTTACATTTCTGGTTGTAGTGATTTAAATCAACTGATTTCAAAGAAATGATAATTAACTTAAATCAATCTCAAAAATTTATAGGTTTTTATTTTATTTGAATGAAATAAATTTTGCTTTAAAAATAATTTTGCTTTAAAAATAATTTTGCTTTTAAAAAATTAACATAGAAAACTACATAATATTTATTCTATCAAAATATTACTAACTGGTAGCTTTATGTTTAAAAATGCGTTTAAAAAAAAATCAGATTCCTCTAGTCGGAGCAAATTCATTACTAAAATTGAGAATCTCATGTTTATTAATGTTTAGTAGTATCATAACTTTTTTCAATAGTATCAAAAACGTATATCATAAAACATTTGAAAAAGACTGCGATGGGACTGTATAGATAAAGAAAAAGTATAAAAAAAATTCAGACAGTTAAACTTTAGCTTGAATAGTATTTTAAAATGTAATGAGCAAAACGTGTTTTTTTTTAAAATATATTACTGCAAAACATGAGACTTTTTATCGCTTCAAAATTCCTTTTATCCCATTTATATACAATACATATTAAACAAGAAGATTTTTATTCGTTTATTTCTTCAATACTTGTTTTGGAAAAATGAATTTAATGTTTAAAAATGATGAAATTGCAATTTCTAAGAATATTATATTTATCCATAAATTTTATTAAAAATATTAATCTTTTTTCAAAAAGGTATAAAAATACAGGGAAGAATCTGAATCATTTCGAAATCAGAAGTACTTAAATGACTAATTCTGAATCATTACTACGTAGAAAAAAAAAAAAAAACTCAAAAGATTAGGCTTGAATCATTTTTGAAACCTTAACAATCATTTTTAAAATGAATTCTCAGAAGAATCTGAAATAAAATATTTTCTGAGAATTCTCAGACAAAGCTGCGTAACACTTTCTTGTTCTGACACACTTTATTGTTAAAAAGCTAAGCTTTATTTTTGTTATAGCGGGTAAAATAAATTCTAAATATGCTTTTTAATTGTCACTTTAGATTTTTGTTTAACTGAAAGCATATCATTTTTGCTATTTAACAGTGGCATGCTAAAGTGAGTAGATGCCAAGGGCAAACTCCTAAAAACCCCTGAAAAGAGAAGTGACATTACTAGAAAGGGTATGAAAAATCTTGTTTTAAAAAATGGTAAATATATATTTAAAAAAAATTAATTTTCTAATCTTTGTTTATTTATTTATTTGTTTTTGTAAATATAAAAAGAAATTATTCTATAATAAAAGATTCCATACTCTGAATATAGTCTTTGTTTTATTTCTTACAATGTAGAGAATATTCAAATTTTATTTGTGCTTTCCAAAGTCTAACGTACTCAGCAACGTCCTAAAACTTCATATTTAGTTTGTTTGGAAATACCATTATTTTCTTCATAAAATAATAAAAATGATGGTCGATTTCGCCCATTGGAAGCCCCATATTGGCTAAGTCGATTTTTCTCATGGCCTCTTTCTTGGCAGACCAATGTTCTCCAAAGATAAAATTATTTAAATATAATAAACACTACTTACCCTTCTTGCGTTTTTGTAAAGTGTTTATTTAGCTTCGCAAAACATGTTCTGTAAGGTTCACTCAGCAATCTAAGTGTTAGCAAAATAAAAAAGAATGTTTAGCAAATTATTTTTATATATTAAATATGTATAAGTTCTCATGCTTAAATGGTACAAGCTTATCTTACTTTTCAGTTTTTTCAAAGTGCACTTAAATACCGTTTTTACATATTACTATTTTTTAAATTTATTTATCATTGCTATCAGTGCCGTCTTTACGCATTTGCATTTCAAGCGTATGGAGGATTCTCCGAGAACACAACATACATCCGTTTCTCGTGCAGCGTGTCTAGGCACTGCAATCGGATGATTATGCACCTCGTATTGCTTTCGCAACAGACAATGTGGTTCCAACACGATGGAGCTCCTGCCCATTTCAGCCGAAATGTTCGTAACCACCTAGATGTCACATTTGGTCAACAGTGGATTGACCTCCTCGGTCACCCGACCTATCATGTCTTGGTTTTTATTTCTGGGGTCATAGGAAAACACTGGTTTATGACACCACTGTTGACAATGCTGAGAAGCTGGTTGCAAGAATCGCAGTAGCTGCCGGAGAAATTCGAGATATGCCTGGAGTATTGCAGAATGTTTGGATGTCCATGCGCCGGAGATGTGAGGTGTGGATTGTTGCCGGTGGCAGAAACTTCGAACCCTTACTTTGACTCGTGTACCTTATGCTTTTTTCAATGTATTATTAAAACGAATTTTCACTTACTGTCCTTTTCTTTATGGTGCTTCTGTGTACATCACCGCTTCAGGAAAGCATTTCCGACCCCGCATTGCTGTATGATTTCGAGTCGTGCACTCTACCCCCTTAGGAGTTCTGAAACGTTTAACTGAGACACCCTGTGTAATATATATATATACATATACATGTGTGTGTGTGTTACGGTGAAACACCGAAATCTGGAGAATGTCGACTTTTACCGGTGAATGTCAACATTCACGTAGTCGCTTGGTGTATGTCCGAAATATTTGCTAAATACCCTTATTTCTGACACTCACTGGTGAATGACAACAATCACATAGTCGCTTTGGTGAATGTCCGAAATATTTGTTTTATCCAATTTTATATTAATTTATTCGTTAATATTACTATATTTATTTGATATATTTATATTTATTCTATATTTTAATACTTACTGACGATAGATTAGAAGAAACATCAGTGTTTGGAGTATCGGGCAAATATATACCGGGCAATGGCACTTAACCTTACAAAAACAGTGTAGGGTTAAAATTTCGAATAAATGTAATTATATCCACGAATAAATTCATATCAAATCGAATGTAATAAATATTTCGGACATTCACCAAAGCATATCTGTGATTGTCGACATACACCGGTGAGGGTCCGAATGTACAAGAATGTAATGAAATATTCGATCTTTCACCGACGTATTTGGTGTTTGACGACATTCACCGGTGAAAGTCAACAACCACCGATTTTGGTCTATATATGACATATATATATATATAATAAGTCTTCATCCCTGTTATCATTGGTTACAATTAGCTCAAATAATTCAGTCGTGAACCAATTATTCCTTCATTAGTTTTATTTACGGGTAGGCTGGTGGCTGTAACATTTCACATCCCCTCTCCACAAGGGAGGGGGCGGACAAAACACCGGATGGTTCCGGCACATATTACATGGAATATAATGATAACAGGGCAGCCCTGCTATTATATATGTATATATGTAAAATGATGCAGTCGGACCGAGCAGGAAAACAGACACAGGATTTTAATAAAAGCGAAAGAAGTTTATTTTGTCATACTTTGTTGAGTGGCAAGAGAAAGGTGTTGTTAACTTCATTCACGATCAGTCTTTTCTGGTAGGGAAAATCTTGCAAAAAATTCGAAAATGTCTCTATTTAGGGAAAAGAGGGAAACCTCAGAAATAACTATTGGTTTATGAACTTGGTTGATTGATTCCCACGAAGCTGAAAGGGAAAAATGTCTTTATTTAAATTTATGCATACTTGGACTAAAAATAGATTTAGAAACAGGATGTAGCTTTTAAAAGTGTGAGAAAGCAGTTCGATTTGAATAAATAATTAGTAATAAAATAGGATTTGTTTTATAGCGAAGAAACTAATATAAAAAGATTAATTGAAGCTTTTTATGTCACATATATATGTATATCTTAAAAATGATTCGTTATAAGAGCCCAAAACATTTCTGTGCCCCCGGCCCTGCATGCCATTAAGACGGCCCTGATTGCTATACTTTTCAAACATGAAATTTAAAAACTATAAATATTTTAATATTAACTTACCGTTAGACTTGAGATACCAGGACAAGTTCATATTTTTAGTATGAAATGTATACACTAAGTGATTTCTGGCACACTATGAAATTTTCGAATTGATATTGGACGAATTGCTCTGTAAATTAATAAATATTCTGTAAAATGAGGAATGTTGAGATAATATGACCACTCATTCTTTTTAAAAATAATTTAATCGCGAAAATGTTTAGGGAATCAGAAAAAAAAAAATCGAAAGATATATTCCATGCTGTAGAAAAGTTTTGTTATCGATCTGTATTTCTCAAGGTTTTTTGCTTATTATTTGCGACATGTATATACTAAAATAAATCCAAGAAAAAAAAAATTATTCACCATAACTTTTTTTCTAATGATCGGATTACCATGGGTAAAAATACGATCTTAATTGTTCCAAGAATCGACCTTAAATATGTTACTTAATCTCAGCAGACAATATTTTAAATTAAATATCCCTTAATTATTTCTATATCTAGCTAATCAAAAACAGACTTCAAGTTTAAGGCTGCGTTTTATAAAAGTTGAATAAGTTACTATACATCTGTGGATTAATTTTTGGTCCACTCTTGGTCTTGACCCTTGAGGCATTATAAATTGAGTTTTTTTTTTTTTTTTTCCTCTTAAAATACCGAACGACCCATCGGTTTTGACCCATAATACTTTAATAAAGAAGTGTTTGATATAAAAAATGGTCTAAATTTTACTTACGGAAAAAAATTTGATAATTTCATCAAAATCAAAAATATCAAATATCAACCTTGCTGCTTAAAAAACTAGCTCTTACAATCTAACTGCTTCCGATTTCTGCTTACAAACTGTGGCTTTTTTTTATTTTTCTGAGCTAAAGTTTCGAAGAGCAAGGTCCGGCATTCATGAGAACTAAATTGAAGTCATGTGTGAGGACTAAATAATGCTTATCTAAATTACGCAATGTTTTAACAAGATTTTATGACCAAATATTATCATTATCCTTCTCCTTTTCATTAACACCTTCAGATTACACTTCATTCCAGTGTGATTGATATAAACAAACTAAATAAGTTCACGTGGTATGTTGCGATTCGGTTCATGTGATGCGAGCAATTACTTTTTTCTTCCTTCTATAGGGTTTGTTGTTTGTAATTTTAATCATCTATGATGTTTTTAATACTGATTAAAATTATCAATATAATTTAATCCTCTTTTTGTCCTGCATCCGATAAGATGGAGTTCGGAAATGCCATTTCAGCAAAAAATTCTCAGCATAGTAAATAGTGAGGTAAGACAAGTTTATTTATTGTTGTTATCAAAGTGTTTTCTATTACTTGATTGGATTATTGACTTCTCCCCTAGAAATTATCTTAAGGGGTTAGGCTGTTCTAGTGACAGATAAAAACAAACATGTTCTGGAAACTCTTTTCAGCAATCTGATAGAATAAATCAGAATATTGAATTTTTTTTAATGTATTATACACAGGGTGCTTAGCGTTTTTAAAAAGTGCTTAAAGGTGCTTATTTTCGTTTTTTAAGAGCCCTTAAAGGTGCTTTTTTCCTTGGATGTTTTTAAAAAGTGCTTTATTTTCCCTTTTTCAAAATGAGATTTTTCCTTTGCAGTGTTTATTTTCGCTACGAATTATGTAAAAAGACACAGTTCGCATTGTTCTATTCAAGGTTTTCACAATTAATTCAACCCCAATCTATTTCGGCGTATTGTCAGTCCGTAGCGTATGAAAACGCCATTCGTTTTACATGATTCGAAATTTCGTGATTTTTGACACAATTGTCGAAAACCATGCCAAACGTTTTTTTTTCTTTTGGCATGACGGTTAAAACAAGATAACACAGCTAATTGTCAAAAACTTTCCAACCTTGCCTATGTACTTAAAAGGTGCTTATTTTTTGTTGAATAATTTGGCTACGCCCTGTATACAATTAATAAACTCTTTAAATGGTATTTTCCAAAGCGATACAAAACAAAAAGGCGACTGTTCAATTTTTTCTTTTGATTTTGTTGTTGTTGTAGTTCTTTTACGTCGCACTAGAGCTGCACAATGGGCTATTGGCGACGGTCTGGAAAACATCCCTGAGGATGATCCGAAGACGTGCCATCGCAATTTTGATCCTCTGCAGAGGGAATGGCAACCCCGCTTCGGTAGCCAACGACCACGAAGTCGAGCACTTTACGGTAGAGCAGTTTAACGAGGACCAATGCNCTGAGGATGGTCCGAAGACATGCCATCGCAATTTTGATCCTCTGCAGAGGGAATGGCAACCCCGCTTCGGTAGCTCAACGACCACGAAGTCGAGCACTTACGGTAGAGCAGTTTAACGAGGACCAATGCCGCACACCCTCGGTCCCTACGCACACTGATCCAAGTGGTCACCCACCCGCACACTTGACCGCAGCCAGTGATGCTTGACTTCGGTGATCTGCTGGGAACCGTGGCTTAACGATCAATCCACTGCGGGACATTTTTTTTTCTTTTGAAAGGAGTTATCGCCCGAATCAGTTGCAATGCAATTCTTAAGTTAGAATGATAAAGAATTTTTTTTAGTTATATGTATTTATAGCTACAGATGGGATTAATAGTTTTTTGAAACACCAATTTTTTAAATAAAGTCGATTTTTTATTTTAATCAAAAATGCCTCAATAAAATTGCCAGGAAATTATTTTTAGCGAAAGAACTATGCAGTTAAATGAGATAGCTTTATGCACTTCTATGAAGAATGTAATTTGAATTATACAGTTTAAATTTGAAGTCAATCGATGAAGTTGTCCAAGTTATGAGTTAATTCAAGTATCTAGATATCTTATTTTAAAACTTTGTTGTGAACATTTTTAGGCAATAAGATCCCTCTTAAAGGAAAAGACTAATCTTCCAAAATCACACATGGGCTCAATCCTAATCATCCATCAGTTATATGTTTAGACTTACAGAATTTTTAAAAACTCGAACAGAACTTTTTATTGTACTACATTAAATTTATTTAAAAGCTCATTTATTGAAAAATGGAACTAAAATAAATAAAAATGTGCTATTTTGATAACTGCTATGTTATCTCGGTGGAAACAGAATTTCTAGCCAATTCAACTATTCTGAACAATTTTGTAGGATCCGTTTATAAAAAGGGACTAGGAAGACAAGACGGGAAAAAAAAAATGCTCGTTAAATCCGTTCCCTCGCTAAATCCAAACGTAAGTTTAGTACATTTTTGTGTCAGATTTTTGACTTCAACTATCATTTGTACTAATTATTTAGGATATTTTAGATAACCCTTTCGAACCGTTAAGATTGAGTCTTTATGTTCGTCGAAACCTGGTAATTAGAACAAAAGTTACTAACGTTTTTTTTCTTCATTTTTTTAAAATTTTATTTTATTATTATTATTTTGCGCTCTGTGCATGTTACATTAGTATGTCAAATGATAATGCATAGAATATCATATTCTAGCAATTTGAATTGCAAACAAATATTAAATCCATAAGATGTATTTTTGATTTGTACTGAATTTAAACTAAAGTTAATTCATTAACCCTATTTTGTGCAACATTTTTTCCGAAAACTTATTCCCTACTCTAGGTAACAACAATAGATAACACTGGGAACAAATTTTTTGTTGCATTTATACAAATACTTGATCATACCTTATTTAGGTGATAGGATTTTACATCTGAAATTAGTTTTGCTTCTACAGCTGAAGATTTTTTATGAAATTTTATTCTATTTTTTGTCCATATGTATAAATTTAAAAACGTACAAATGTGCAAATTTAAAAACGTTATATATAAGAGGGGGTCGCTTAAATGTAGCGACAAACTTCGTCGAGCACGTCGTAATGATTGAAATTGCATAAGAACCCATGTCCGCAAACGTCGTTGTACGTGGCTAGAGGCGCTTTCTTATTAATACCTGTTTAGAAGCACGCGAAGAAACAGTTCATTATAGGGAAGCCCCCCTGGCGTCACAAGGCATTTCCAAGTATAGTCTCCTATGCAATTTTAATCCTTATACTGTGTCCTAACTCCTCTAGAAGTTTGTACACAATTTATGCCACCTCCTGTTTTTTGTATATAACGTTTTTAAATTTGAACATTTCGACAAAAAATCGTTAAAATGTAGCTTGGAGAGAGAAGCCGATTGCAGATTTAAAATCAGAGATACGAAAGTATGTAAAATATATTAAAAGATTTCATGCAACAGAAAAAGAAAAGAAAAATTGTTTCCCAGTGTAATTATTGCGGCAATAAAATAAAACTTACCAATTAAATATTCATTATCCATTCAGCAGTTTTTCCAAAAGTTTAAAATTAAGTTCGTTAAATTAATTTATTGGTTCGAATAACTTTCACAATCTGTCGACTAAGCAAATTTAATGATTGCCAAACACGGAGAATTGGAATAGTGAAACTTGTCTTCATTCTGTTTTATTGTGAAATGATTACTTGAAATTTAAAACCACTTTTGTTCTCTCTCTCTCTTTTTTTTATTACATAAATAAAAATCTAAACAAAAACTAAATTTGAACGTTGCTGCTGAAGAAGACGTAAGAATTTCGAAACTATTCATAGAACCGACTGGATTTAATTTTCGATTTTGATCCCCATTAATAGAATCTGTATAAATATTGTTTACTTGTAACTTTTAAATTTACTAGAAAAATTTGAAATAAAATTAACTTAAAATTAATTTTGTAATCAAATAATATTTAAATACTTTTTTAGAGGTGTTTTATAATTTTTTTAAATTTATTTTAAAATAATTATGGGGAAGTACAAATAAATTTTGTTTATGCAGGTGTCCTAAATTAAATTCAGACTTTTTTTTTGTCAACCGTTACTAAAATACTTATGAATTTAAATTATATTTGTAATTTAAATATTGTGAACAATAAAAACCATTAGAGATTAAACTAAATTGTCTGAATTAATTATTTTTTATAATTTAATAGTGATCCGCGAATAATAATGGAAAACGATATCGAAGGGATAGTTCTCGAGAAATGAAAGTTTAAAACCATAAATGCTTTGAAATTTTATTGCTCAGGAGCTATTCAATCGATTTAATTCAAGGTTCGGATTTAAGAACTATGCATTATTTTTTTTATATAATTCCCATCGTTATTAAATAAAATAGTAATAAATAATTTTTAAAATTATTTTTTGATACAGACTTTTATTTGGATCTTTTTATTATTAGTTTTATTGCCAAGCCAAATACGCAAAAAACAACATTAGCTTTATGAATCTAAACTTTCCGTCGTTTTCCATTTATTTGCTGGACTCTTCGGAGCTATATCTTTCAAATTATATCGCACCCCCCCCCATATTTTCATGATAAAATATCTAAATCCTGTCAACAAAAAAAAAACGGGTATAATTTTTTAGAGAAAGTTACGTTTTTTAGTCTGATTTCGTAACTTAATTCATATGTAAATATAACTCTGATTGGATAATTTGTACCACTGACATTGATAACTTAATCATTCAACAAATAGTTATTGATTGTTGTTGTAGTTGTAGTTTATTTACGTCGCACGAGAGCTGCACAATGGGCTATTGGCGACGGTCTGAGAATCATTCCTGAGGATGATCCGAAGACATGCCATCACAATTTTGATCCTCCGCACAGGGGATGGCACCCTCGCTTCGGTAGCCCGACGACCTGCACACGAAGTAGAGCACTTTACGGTAGAACAGTTTAACGAGGACCAAGACCGCACTCCCTCGGTCCCTACGCAAACTGATCCAAGTGGTCACCCACCCGCACACTGACCGCAGCCAGTGATGCTTGACTTTGGTTATCTGCTGGGAACCGTGTCTTAACGACCAGTTCACTGCGGGACAAATAATTATTGAAGGTGATGTTTTTATTTTTATTTTTTTTTTCGTTCACTCCACCTCACCTGAACGATTCTTCGAATTATTCCACTAGTTCTTAATTGGATTCAAGTCTGGTAAGTTTCAATGCAAAGAATGTCTTGACCATTTTTGAATAACGACAAAGATCGTACTGAAATGTCCCGTCAAACGTGGTATTTGTAGATACAGTGAAACCTGCCAAGTTGACCACCCTTGTAAGTTGGACACCTGCATAAGTTGACCTGAATTATCAAGAACAGAATTTTTCCTATATAATATAAAGAAGCAAAACCTTTGTAACTTGACCACCTGTCTATCTTGTATGTTGACCACTGAAATAAGTCAATTTTGTCTGGGAGTATTATGAAGTTCTATCTAAAACCCTCATAAGTTGACCAGAAAAAAAATTCAGAATATTTTCTGTCATTTTGCAATGTATGTTAAAATTTCACTTGTTTGGTGAAATAGTGTAAAAAGCTAATTAATTTAAACCCTTTTGTGAGTTGACCATTTCTTTCATTCATTCATTGAAAACAGGTGTGTTAGTTGTAAAGTTGCTCTCCCAGTTGCAACAGTGAGCATAGTCACATGCATAACTAACGAAATATTTTTTTTTAAAGTTAGTTCAATTTGCTACAGATAATTCTAATATTTAAGTTCATTCAGTTTTAAACACATTTCTTAAGATATTCATTTGGCTATTTGCTAAATTAAATTTTTAAGTCAAGTAAAAATAAATTTTAAATCTATAGCAACATAGTACAGGAAAAGAAAAAGTAAACAATGACCCACCCCCTCTATAAATTGTCCACTTGTTTAAGTTGACCACTAAAACAATGCACCACAAGTGGTCAACTTGCACAAGTTTTACTGTACTTGGTTTGAATTCATCACGTCGTTGAGGAAAAGAAAATCCACAACATTCATTTCAGACGGTGTCGCACAAATTATTAGAATTTCGTTATACCAGTTATTAAATTTTTCTAGTTTTTTTTTCTCGACATTCTCACTTCGAAAAGAAACTAGACAAATATTAATAGGGAAAATTGCGTACTATTATAGCCGAATTAAAATTTCTATTCTTTTCTTTCTTATTATCGTTGTGATTAAACCCATGCCGCTTGTTAAAACGTAGAATTAAGGATGCTCGTTTTTTTTCTTCCTCGACGTGCTGAAGTCAAAAAGAAATTAGAGAATTGGGAAAATTACGTACCAATTGTATTTCGGTACGTACGTAATTCGTACGTATCAATTTAGTTCGGCTGTTAAAATAATAAAAATTTTAATAGGCTAATTAAAATTTCTATTAATTTCTTTCCTATTATCTCTGTGATTAACCATATGTCACTTGTCATAACGTAAAATTAAGGATGCTAGTTTTTTTTTTTGACATGCTCGGGTCCAAAATAAACTAGAGAATTACGTACTATTATAGCCGAAATAAATTTCTATTCTTCATTTTACGCTAACTTCGTTATGATTCATGGTTAATAATTATTAAACCTGTGCCACTTGTTCAAACGGACAATTAAGGATGCTCGTTTTTTTTTCTTTCTCGACGTGCTGAAGTCGAAAAGAAATTAGAGAATTGGGAAAATTACGTTCCAATAGTATTTCGGTACGTACGTAATTCGTACGTATTAATTTAGTTCGGCTATTAAAATAATAAAAATTTTAATAGGCGAATAAATTTCTATTATTTTCTTTCCTATTATCTCTGTGATTAACCAGATGTCACCTGTTATAACGTAAAATTAAGGATGCTAGTTTTTTTTGACATGCTCAGGTCCAAAAGAAACTAGAGAATTACGTACTATTATAGCCGAATTAAATTTCTATTCTTCATTTTTCGCTAACTGTGTTATGATTCATGGTTAATAATTATTAAACCTGTGCCACTTGTTAAAACGTAGAATTAAGGATGCTCGTTTTTTTTCTTCTTTTTTTTCTCGACGTGCTGAAGTCGAAAAGAAATTAGAGAATTGGGAAAATTACGTTCCAATAGTATTTCGTTACGTACGTAATTCGTAGTATTAATTTAGTTCGGCTGTTAAAATAATAAAAATTTTAATAGGCAAATTAAAATGTCTATTATTTTCTTTCTTATTATCTCTGTGATTAACCAGATGTCACTTGTTATAACGTAAAATTAAGGATGATAGTTTTTTTTGACATGCTCGGGTCCAAAAGAAACTAAAGAATTGCGTAGTATTATAACCGAATTAAATTCTTCATTTTCCCCTAACTTCGTTATGATTCATGGTTAATAATTATTAAACCTTTGCCACTTGTTAAAACGTCAAATTAAGGATGATCGCGTCACCTTCTGAAATTGCAGTGTGTCTTTCGTATGTCTTTCCGTATTGGTTAATCACTTCACTTGATCTTTCCGTAATTGTCACTTATAAAAACGCAGAATTAAGAGACTTCTGTAGCATTTCTATTAATATTTAATTACGCTTAAAAACAGATTTCAGCTTTTTACGGTAGCATGTATATCATCACAATAAAAATGAGAAACTGAGCTTAGTTTTGTAATACGGAAATTCATTTTGCAATGATTAAATAAATAAAGATGAACTTTCGTAATGTCAGATTATTAAGAGCCCCTTCCTCTTCCGACCGAACTCAACTGTCGAAAGGGCGGAGACAGGGAGGAAAAATTATAAATATGCTTTTAATCCTCTTTATTTAATTTTTATTACTAAATTGATGATGGATATTTACTCTGTTTGACAGTATCTTTCGATACATGTAAAATACAAGACCGTTACTCAATCACAATTTGAAATATAAAGCGTGAGGTATTTTGGATTCTCTTTTAATTTTTTCAAACAAACTTATAGTACCAGTATAATTCTGCAATCAGTAGTTTTTAATAAGTAGTTAAATCGTATATAGTTGCTTGTTTTTAGATTTTTGATAAGTGTCTTTGTTTTTATGCAATTAACGTTAAAAGAATTTGTGACCGTAATCCAAATAGGTTTTCATCAGTTAAAACTATAATAAACTTAGATTTTAAAATATCTGAAAATTGAGAAACGTGTAGTTTTTAATTACTTACTCGTAACCACAAATCGCATCATATTATTGCTTTAAAGTTTTGAGGAAACTTTTATGGAAGTTCTCAAAGTTATCTAGCGCCATTTCTCCTAATCTTAATAAAACGACTCCTTTATTTTCTACATCTTTTTGAAAGGTATTGTGTTAATTCTACAATATCATCAAAAATTTGTTAAGTACAAAAAATATCAAGAAAACTCAAATTAAAAATTTAACCTAAAATCCAAGATGGCGTGGGTAGAAAAACATTAAACAATATGGTGAACGTGGATTATAAAAAAGAAAAATTTTTCTCTCTGACACTAACTAAAATTTTCATTACCCAGGAAATATGCAGTAAAGTTTTGGAATTACTGCTTTAGAGTTTTCCTACTACTAAGTATCCCAACGTTTTGGAATTACTGCTTTAGAGTTTTCCTTCTACTAAGTATCCCAACTGTGAATTTTGGTCTTTAACAAAATGTTTAATCAAAACATTAAGTAACATTCAAAATATTCTCCCATTTAGCGAAAGTGGTTTTCTAAATGTGACGAATTTTTTAAAGATTTATCTTTTCGATTTTCATCATTTTTGAAAATTTTCAGAATTTTAGATCTTTTCAATTTTCAACATTTTTGAAAAAAAGAAGGAAAGAATTATTCCTTAATCTATTTGTTTTTACACATAGCATGCTTTACTTATGTGAAAGATTTTGTTTTAAACGTTCTTTCATAATTTTCTTAATTTTTAATTAAAAGTCATACTTTATAAATTAGCATATCGAATAATAATTAGGCTACTACAAAATCGACTCATAACGAAATTTTATGTATTTTAATTTTACATATCGAATAGCGAATTTTTCAACTGGAACCAATATAAAGAGACTCCTCTCTATTCTGAAAACTTTTTTTTTTCTGTGCATGAAAAAGGTTTTGCATAGGAGATGTAAAGCTATGCTAACTATATTCGGTTATACTTGGGAAAGACTGAAAATGACCTATTCAACAACATCCATTTATAAGACTTTCTGACGTGAACTGTGTAAATCACTACATTTCCTTCCTTAATTTAGTTTTTTACCTCATTTTTTCTTCCTTTTTTATTAGTTAAATTCGTACATTCCCGGTGAATCGAGACAAACTCTGCATTTACCGATTCGGTTACCGAGTGTTGGGAAAACCCAACCTTGATTCTTTAGTAGTTAGTACGTAGCATAACAACATCTGTTTCGCTTCGATACTCCTAACTCTAAAATTACTTCAAAATATAAAATAAGAGTGATGTAGAAAAAAAAAATAAAGTGTCTTCTAACGTTATGGAATTTTTCATAGGACGCTCTAATTACGTTCATTTCTATAACTAAAAAATTTTTAAAAAATAGAAGATCGGCTCAATTTCTATATTTACCGGTAATGGCCCGAAAACTCCTTCAGAGTGTCCTCGAAGTTAGAGAAACCTGGAATTTGGTTGGAATTTAATTTTAGGGAAATAAAGTCTGATACCTCTATGCAGCCAGACAGTGATTTATATTTTAAAAGTTCAGCTTAATCTAACATACATTTAAGCGAAATTCTCTGAATTTAGCTTTTTAATTTTTATGGGGAAAAGCTTAGAGGTGCTATTTAAAAAAAAAAAGCAGAAATGTCTGATGCTTATCAATTTTCTCTCATTTGTTTGTTTGCTTTCTAAAAATAGAAATAAAACTACAATTATCATAATTATTTCTTGTAAAAATTTTCTATTGCACTATGGTTAAATTTATTGTAATTAGAATAATTTGTACGAAGCACTTTGTGTCATAACTCTTATTTCAAATGGTAATTGATATGACTCTATTTATAAACTGTATTACATTGAGTTTTTAAATATTTCTGATTCTTGTGAAAATTGATATGCATGTTCAATTTACATACATGTACGTGTAACATGACTCAAACGTTGTAGTGCCCAATATGTAATATGAAATATAAATATGAAATAACATAAAATTATAAAATGAAATTAAATATTTAAATTTTAACTTCAACTAACTAACTTCAAATTTTTAAAGAAGCTTAAATTAATTCATTATTTTTCAAATTTTTAAAGAAATTCAATCAGTGCAAGAAGAATCAAAGCAGGTGATTTTTTTTTTTAATGTTAAGTTTTTGTTTATTTTCAGCTTTATTCATATTAACTTTTACTGTTTTGTTTCGTCTTCCTGGTGAATGAGGATGAACAGTTACATTTATATGTTTTCCTTGATATGCATTCGGAAAAAAGAAAAAAAAAGTTGTCATGTTAAATATTTAATCGGGCATGTATTTTGTGGGTTAACATGGTTGCAGGCATGTAAAAATTTTGAGATTTTTCAAGCAGTGATATGAAATATAAAATTTTGTTTTAAGCCTTGGTCTAGTGAAATTTTGTTACCTACAAAACCTAATATTTGACATATTTTCTACTATTTTATTCAGTCATTGATAAATGAGTTGGAATTATTTTACTTCTGATAAAATATTGCTGGATATATCTAAAATGTGGTCTGAAATTTTGTTCGTTTTCCTGGATAACTCGAGGAATTTCATTTTTTTAATAAAAAATAATATAAAATTATGTTTTATTAAAATTATGTATAATAGTGAAATTTTGTTACCTGCAAAACCTAATATTTGGCATATTTTCTATTATTTTATTCAGTCATTAATAAATGAGTTAAAAATATTTTACTTCTGATAAAATATTGCTGGATATATCTAAAATGTAGTCTGAAATTTTGTTCGTTTTCCTGGATAACTCGAGGAATTTTATTTTTTAATAAAAAATAATATAAAATTATGTTTTATTAAAATTATGTATAATAGTGAAATTTTGTTACCTGCAAAACCTAATGTTTGACATATTTTCTGTTATTTTATTCAGTCATTGATAAATGAGTTAAAAATATTTTACTTCTGATAAAATATTGCTGAATATATCTGAAATGTGGTCTGAAATTTTGTTCGTTTTCCTGGATAATTCGGGGGGATTTCATTTTTGAAATAGAGTGGAAACCTTTTGCTATGTACTTATTTATAGATTATCAATTGTTAAATAGTCTATAATTTAGTAACAAAAAAGAATTATAATAATTCTTAATATTTACGTCCTTTATAAACTATAGCATACTGCGTAAAAAAATATCTTGCGTATTAATAAAATACACTTTTCATGGTAAGAGTGACGCACTGATATTAGTATTGCGTTGCTCTACCGATCTAATTCTTCATACCTCCTTAACCTTGTAATTAGACTTAACTCAGAAGACAAAGGAATTCCTTCGTCAAGTTTGCTTCGTGAAAAACATTTTGAGTAGAACTGGTCTTTTGCATTATGCGCAAAGTTTCACGTTTTTCCCCCGGCGGCAAAGGGTTTTTTAACCTATGATTTTAACCACTGGGGTTAGTTAGAATGGCATATTTGCTCTATTTTTTTTCCTACTTCTTTTGTAGCTAAAATATTTATATTCATGAACCGCACTTATACCCTAAAAAGCAAGAAAAAATCGTGAACTTGAAATTTTTTCTTTGTGACAGATAAATCTGATAATAGATCTTTGTGACAGAAAAATCAGATAAATCTGAGCCATTTATTCAGATAAACGATTTTTACATAAATATTATAATGTCTTTCTAAAATGTATTTGTAGAGATTTCATACTATAAGATTATATTTTAGTATAAAAAACAAAAATAAAAAAAAATTAATCAAAGTTTGTAAATTGAAAAAATTGGGAAAATTTTAAAATTGGTATTTTGTCATTTAAAGTATGTCACAAAGAAAAAATTTCATGTTTAATATTTTTTCTTGCTTTTTTAGGGTGTAAANAGAAAATTCATGTAGAAATAGCGTGACCCCCCCCCCAATTTTTTTTTTATTTCTTTATTTATTATTTTTTTTTGGCCGCCTAATTGGCGTTTATTTGTAGAATTGCTCATATATAATTTTTTTTTTTAATCTGTTACTGGTGGAACATCATATATGCCACCCAAAAGAAATAATAGGAAATCTAGGTCCCAGGGCCATACTACAAAAAGTGTGTCCAGATTTAAAAAAAAAAGGGGGAAGAAAAGAAACAGCAATAAATCATTTAATTTGTAATATTATCAATGATTAAAAAAAAACAATGCGCTGCGAAAAGAAAAACTTATTCCATAAAAAAAATAATTAGAAATTGCAGTCTTGGAAGAGTAGGTGACAAAATTCAAAATTTGAAAGGAATCGTCTGAATAGTTCTTGAAAAATAAAAATTTAAAATACCACTTCTTTGAGATTGAAAAATTCGCAAAAAGTGAAATTAATATTAAAGCACCCAAACTTTCAACCTCTGTTCCAACCTAACTATTTCGTTCATAATCATATTTTGCTGAATGTGTCCAAACCCATGGTTTGAGGGTTGAGAATTCTATTCCGTAGGGAAAAAAAAGATATGTTTAAACCGAAGAAGTGCGTTTTGTATTTCATTCTTAAGTTTTAATTATCGTTTGCACTAATTACTTAGCCTTTTGAATTAGGCCCACTAAACATTTTAACTTTTTAATGCGTTAAAATCTGGCGATAGGATTAAAGGTTATTAAGACTGTATATCATTATTACTTTTTAGGTAAACATTTAAACATCTCTTTAAACTCTACATAAAATCCTATCCTTTCCCTTCGATAACAAACGATATCGTTATCCATATAACAATGGTTGGCAACAGTGTTCCCAATTTTGCCGGCATTTTAATTAACTATTATTTAGTATGAATAATTTTCATTAATTATATATATTTCTATCATAAACTTTTTTTTCCAACGAATTAAATTATTTCTTGGAATTTTCATTAATTTTTGATATATTGTCGATTAAAACAAATGATTTCAAACCAAATATGATACCGATATGAAAAGTCAACTCCCCCTATAATATTCCATAGAGGAGAGATTAACCGGGAGATGAAAGAAATAACTTTAAGGATCACCAATACAGCGTATGTAACTGATTTTTTTTCTTCTTTTGAAAGCATGTTTAAATAAAAATTAAATTAAAAATATTAAATCAAAACGACATAAATTATAAACAATCAACGTCCCCTTCCCCCACCAGCGGGATTCGTCAAAATTATAAAATGTTGACCAGTCCGTGGCGATAAAAAGGTTGGGGAGCACTGCTTTATTTGATCAAAAATTACTTCGTTTTTCTATCAAAAAGAAGAAGAAAAAAAGAACGTTATTTAATAAAAATACACACTTTTATCATATTTGATACATATTTTCACGAAAAGAAAAATCATTTCGCTTTGAGTGAAAATTGTAAAAATACTATCAGAGCACCGAATTTGATCAATACTCAATTTCAAAATAAGAAGAAAAAAACTTTATTATTTTATTTAAAAAAAAAAATTCAGTTACATAGCTGTTTTTAGTTACTTGTACGAAAGTGCGGCATAATTCCTTATTTATTAAAGATTTAACTATGATTTATTTTTGAAAGTTCTTTTGGGAGAAATAAATAAATTTCCGTTAATAAAAAAATAAAGGATTGAAAATTTAACAGCGATGACTATGTCTGACAGGATCAGACTAATAACTTATAAGATCAGCAGAATTAGACGGTGGAAAATTACTCAGATATCTTTCAAACTTAGTCGTAAAATTAATTTTGTGTCTGAGAAAATATCTTTAAATTAATGAATTAAATTATTTTGTGCTGTTTAAGTTATCGTTTTTATTTTTTTTTTCTTGTAATAAATAAGAATATTTATGTCTCCTTGGGGATTTTCTTTCATATTTATTTCGGTGTAAGAAAAATCTCTTTTACGTCAAGCGTAAGCTTAAAAAAAATCCAATTTTATTGACCTTTCAAGATCTTTACTTTATGACGTTAGTGATTGATACGACTTGCCAGCTGTTTTTTGAGGAATATATTTCATGTTGATTTTAATCATCGAGAATCGTGCTTTATCAAAAAGTAATTTTCCCTTGGAGGGATTTGCTTGAAAGCATCAGGATTTTTCAAGTCTATCATTTGCATTCCTTTTCGCTGTTAATGAATATGTCTACTTGGCCGTTCTACCCACCCCGTTTTCGTCTGAAAAATCAGACAGTCGATTCCACTCCTACCAATAGGGGTAAGCAAAGGATTTCTCCGACGGCAACGTTGCTCTTCGCTTGTTTACATTTCCCCCCTTTTTTTCTCTTACCTGTTACGTGTTTGATGAGTTACTTTGTCGCATTCAGTCCACATAAATTTGGATAAATGACACAAAACAATTAACTTTGCTCTCACGCTCTTTTAATGAAAATTTACGTTTCTCAGAGAGGAAAATTTTATTTTTAGATAATGACACGTTTCACCATATTGTTTCGTGTTTTTGAGAGATTTTATTTTTATGCCATTATCTCAGCTATATTTTTTTATTTGAATTTTCGTTTCGTTTAGAATTAAATGTATTTACTTATTGTTAGTTATTTGAAATTAATTAATTTCATCATTCATAATACTTGGGAGCCAATCTAATTATATTAAATAAAAAAATTGTTTTGTTGTTTTTATGCATATTTTTTTTCTTTCGTTTAATTCTATAAAATAATCAAATTTCTTCGGGATATGTACTAATTTTAATTTATTCAAAAGTAAAAATAAACTTATTATATTAAGCAAATTCACACTTCGACTTAAGTTTTAAAAAAATCTGATTTGGATAAAAAAAATAAAAACAATATTAATTTTTATTAACCATTTTTATACGGGTATCAAGGTTTAAAGAATATGGCCATTTTTTGATAAACTTGCCAAGTAGTTTAATTTTTTTTCTTCAAACATTCCGATAATTGACACTAAGCAATTAACTTTGTTCTCACGCTTTTTTAATGAAAATTTTCGGTAGAGCCAGAGAAAAAATTTTTATTTTTTTTAGATAACCCACATACGCCATATTGTTTAATGTTTTTAAGGGATTTTATTTATTTATTTTTAACGTTTTCTTAACTCCGTTAAAAAAAATTTTTTGCGAAGAATCAATTGTTATTTAATCTTGTGATTGTGAGAGTGCAAAGGTTTTAAATCAGCCAATTAAATTAACGATTCTCCCGATCTAATTATTTTAAGTGGAAGAAAATAATTGCTGTTTTAACTGATTTTTTCACATTAAATTTTTTCCCTTTGTTTTAATTCTATAAATTAATTAAATTTAATCAAGATATTTTTTTAGTTGTTCAAAATTAAAAACAAATTTATTAAATTTAGTTAATTTACATTTCGTTTTAAATTTTTTTTCTTTTTTAGAAAAAGTGGCTTTAAATTTTCTGATAAAGTCGCCAGATATTGTCGCTTTTGACAATGTCTTTCATACACGCGAACTCATTATGTGCATATGTCATGCACATAATGAGTCCGATAGATTGAATTACTCAGCTCTTTACAAACAGTCGCGAAATTTTTTCCATACACCAGGGTATTTGGGAAAGTCTATTTTCTAATCAGCCTGACACTTTTTAGGCTTTTTCCAGTATGCTCTCATACCTTTAAGCTATATATATAATCTATAATTTATTAAGGCCGGGATAGCCTGGTTGGTAGGGCGTTGGGCCTATATCAGGAGATCGTGAGTTCGATCGCCGCCGGCCCCCGTGTCCAAAATGGTGACTGGTGTTCGCTAAATCTTTCGGGGTCACAAAGTCATCCAAGTTCCCATAGCAAATCAATTCCTCAAGGGGTACTGGATAGGAGATTGATCGTGCTCTGGTTCAGGTGAAAAATTACGATTTGCGGATGGTGAATGTGTCCTTCCTGTAAAGCGGGCTGTGACGTATGTGTGTGGCAGAACAAGACAAGAAAACAGGAAATGCACCAATCTTTCCTTAATGACTTAAGACAACAACTACATCATTCATTGTCCTATTTGTCTGATATATTTTGGACAGTTGGCAATAAATTTAAGCAAATTCCGCCTAAGCGCAAGTGATTTTTTGCTCATTTACTAAGCTTAATAACATATGGGCAGACTATTATAATCCCTTAAAATATCAGGATGATTAGAAAATAAGTTTTTTTCCAATAAGTTTTGCGCATGCCGGCGATATTTACAAGCAGCCGAATTTTACAATTAGTTTACGGTAATCTCACCCACTTTTTATTGCACATAACATTTTATTATGTAGTTACACTTGTAGCTTCTTATTAATCAAGTGATAAAATCTGACCTAAAACGATTTTGCCATTTGCGACGCTTATTTTTTACTATTTAATTTTTTCAAAAAGTATCTATTGTACAATGCAAATTACAAGATAAATATACATATTCTTACATTTTTAAATCCATTTCCGATATTAGTAGTTTATAAGTTCCGAGATTATAGTGAATTCTTTAATTCTTTCTAATAAAAATACCAATCAAAAAATTGGCTATTTTTAAAAATTTAGGAAATTTTGGAAAAAAATTAGCATATTTTGAAAAATGACGTTTTTTGTAAAATTAAGTACAAATATAAATTTTTCCCTAATGACTAAAGCAAAATTCGACTGTATAACTTTTTTCTTTGACAAAGTCTTTCCTTTTGAAAGATGTGTAGTCAAAGCAGCGACTTTTGCAATTCTTAAAATGGGATAAATAAGAATTGAAGCAGTCAATGTTAACAGGAGGTATGTAACATTTTTAGAAAAATAAGTATTTTTTTTTCTTTTGTTTTTGTTTATTGAGTAATATCTAGTCTAGAAAATACCTAGTAATTTTCTAGACTGCCTAAAGAAGAAAACCCAACGATTTGGAAGCAATTAAAACAATCTTTCCACAAGTGACAAATTTTTTTGATTTTTCTCAAAAGTGCAGATTTGTAACATACCCCCTTTTAATATTGACAGCTTCAAAAAAAGTGACAGAATTGCGCATGATTTTTAAATTTTTTTTATTCATTTATTGAATACGCATTATTAAACTCCAAAAAATTTTAAAAGGGGAAAAAAGAAATAATAATTTTACTCATTTTTGTAAAAAAAATAAATAAATAAATAAATCTTATCATAATTACAGTTTAAATTTGAAATCAATTAGAGACGATTTGTTCGAGTAATAAGTTAAGCTGACTTGAAAAGTGTAGCTTTTACAAAAACACTTTTGAAGTCTTCTAGACGCACACAGCGTTGCAAACTGCGAGGCTGCATTAAAATTTAAAACTCGAGTCTTTTTTATATATTTTCTAATTGTAAACCTTTAAATACGTTATTTTTAGATATCAAAGCACTTTGCAAAAAAAAGAAGAAGAAAAAAATCCAAAATTGCAAAGTGGCCTAATCTTCCTAAGAATGAGAGTGGCATATGTCCCCTTATTACTGATAGTAAAATTGCGTAACAGTTACTAAGAGATTACTAATTTATCAAAAGATTTAATTCATGTGTAAAATACTAAATAAATGCCATGAAATTAGACTTGAAATTTTTGAGAAGATGGCATAATTTAACCTTATTTTTTTTTATCATGGCATATAAATTTATATTTATGAATGTTTATATTACATGGATCAGATTAGTAAGGATTAAGTACCACTCACTAAAATCACTGTCCCAGTTAGTTATTTTTTACTTAAAACACAAAGTCTATAAACCATAGCTGACAGTTTTAGGTCAAACATTACTGCATATAATTATCTGAAGTAAATTGCTTTTTTAATTTTATTACTCAACCTTATCTAGAGTGCCTAGACCAGAATAATGATTAATTAAAAACGACACCAGAACAAAGAATTATAGGCATAGCTGTAAACTTTACTAGATTTTACGAGTTTCTCCTGATCTACTGGTTTAACTGATCTACTGGACATCTTCTTGGTTTTTGCATTTTTTAGAAAATTCTCTGAAATTGAGAATATTCTAAGAAGAAAAAGGAGAAATCTCTATTAAAATAGATAGATTTTTATTCAGTTTATTGTTTGCTTGATTATTTAAATAAGTATTACAACTAAACACGAAAGTTAGCCTCATTTATACTTATTAATTTGAAGCAGACTTGTCTGGTTTAAATCATTGTGATTTAAATCATGATCTTTTTATAATACAAGCTTGGTTTTTTCTTAACAGAAAAAACTTAAACTTGGATTTTTTTCTATTATTTACATAAAACCTTATAGTTTAAATAAACCAAATGAAAAATAGCAAATTTTTCCATAAAATTTTTATAATAATAATAATAGCAATAATATATAAACCTTTTAAAAAATTTTAAAAGGTTTATATATTATTGCTCTTCTCCTAAAAGATAATTAAAATTAATTAATGTGAGTAAATTTAAAGTCTAGTTAAAATGTCTCCCAGAAATTCTTTAATACAGACCATCATCATTTCCATGTTTAGATAGTTTTTTTAAAATTATTCAAAAAATGCAATTTTAGAACAACCTAAGATCAAAAGTTTTTCTGTTTTTTAATCTTATTCATTATATACTTTTGATTGTAGCTAGCATAAATTTTATTGAGGTGCTTTTCTGCATTTTATATTTCAGTTTAGTTTTAAAATTTCTTTTTTTCATCAGGGTAAACAAATTGTTGTATATATGTTTTTATTGATTCTAATATATTCAAAAAGCAATGCTTATATAAAATTGTATATTTCAAAAATATTGTAAAATATTCAAAATTCATTTTGATCTCTGCTCTCGGGGTAAGACTGATAATCCCTTAATGTGTGTTTATGCTGGGCCCATGAAATCTGCAGTGCAGCAGAGGAAGAAGACTACTACATCCGAGGCTGAACAAAAGTTTTATGGGCCCTGGGACAAAATTTATTGCTATTGTGCATCTTCAAAGCACAGAAAGTCTCATTTTTATAATTTGTAGAATTTTGTAAGACCTTCTATACAAAATTGTAATTTTTATGTATGTATAACGAAATACGCTGTAGTTTTCTTTAAAAAATAACTAATCAATAAGGACTATATTTTTTGAAAGGAATTTAGGTCAGGTTCTAAACAATTACGGGTGCAAATTGTCCCCCCCCTTCCCTCCTTGAGTACGGGCTTGACTACATCACATGTAAATTACATACATAATTTTTTTTTAATAAATTGTCTAATAAAATAGAAATATCTGCTAATTTTTCACTGATTCCAGTATTTCTAAATTTTCTATGCAGTTAATATGTGCATCAAGTTTTACCTCATAAGGGCGTAATTTGACTTTTTCTATAAAAAAAAAGGTTCATTAATAGAAAAAGTAGTACATTAATGACTTTTCAGGACTGATGTATTGTACTCAACTAAACATTGAATATCTTGATTAAATCTGACAGTTTTTAAATTGAACAGTTTAGTTCCAACAGACTGAATCTTATCTACCCCCTGGTGCATATTATAAAATACTTTAAATTATCTGTGTCTAAAATATTTAGTATATTATGCAAAATTAATATTTTGTAAAATCTACTGGATTTTTTTTCCTCTTCATGCTGACAACTATGTGAGGGAACTTTTTATCCAATTGCCTATTTTTTTCTTTGTTAATTTTGTTCTAATAATTAAGCTTTTATGTACTAAGTAAGATAAATCAGTTGCTTTTTCTATATTTTCTGAAATTTTTTGCATTGGCAATATTTTCTAAAGCTGATGCTCTTAATTTCACAAAAATGTCACTTAGAACCTTTTATCTAGTAAAACAGAACCTTTTTTGGAAGAGGAAATTCTTTTTTCTATTAAGCCACATGAAATTTAGTTTTTATATGAATTGATAATAACTTAATTATTCCTAAATGTAATAAGAACAATATCAATTTATTTTGATTAAAAATATTATACATGTTCTTAAAGTTTTAAAAAACATTTGAAATTTTGCACTCTTTGTCTTATTTAATGAAATTAAAATATAGCTAATTTTCAATGTTTTCTGTGGAAAAATTAATTTTAAAATTCATTGAAATTAGTTGGATTCCTCAAACTTTGAAGATTAACAATTAATACTTGAAAATCCAATCACTATATTGAATGCTGTAAAGGAAGTTTCATAGGTAATAGAATGAATTAAAACCTTATTCCTATTGGTATTACACGAATTTGTTGTTGTAGTTAATTTACGTCACCCTAGAGCTGCATAATGGGCTATTGGCGACGGTCTGGGAAACATCCCTGAGGATGATCCGAAGACAAGCAATCACAATGTTGACCTTCTGCACAGGGGATAGCACCCCCGCTTTGGTAGCCCAATGACCTGCATGCGAAGTCGAGCACTTTACGGTAGAACAGTTTAACGAGGACCCATACCATACACCCTCGGTCCCTACGCAAACTGATCTAAGTGGTCTCCCTCCCGCACACTGACCGCAGCCAGTGATGCTTAACTTCAGTGATCTTCTGGGAACCTCACACGAATTTGTATGTAGGTATTATTATGTTTATTTAAAGAGATAGTTTTTTTTAATATGACTTTTAAAATGTGTTGTGCGTTTTACCCAGGGATCTCATCATATCTCTTTAACAGTTCTGATAAATTTTGATCATTAATTTAAATCAGTCATCAGTATATCTATGTATTTAATCGTGGTAGTAAATTTGCGTTATTGCTAGCTTGAATTGCCTTAAGATACCATTAGAGGTCTGCCATTCTTTAACAGATCTGGTAGGGCACAATTCTCATTCAGATTTTTTTTCTTTACAAAGTAACAAATTGAATTTACAAATGTTATTTTAAACTATCAGTATTGTAATAAAAATTAACACTATCAGTATGTGTATATAAATATATATATATATATTTATATATATATACAGGGTGATTCTAAAAAGATGGGCAATATTTTAGGAAGTGATGGTACACACCCAAGCAAACAATTTTTATCAAAGAATGNTACTTCACCACCAGCATCATATGAAAAAGCTCCTCCTATTTATTTATTATGATATATATATATATATATATATATATATATATTTGAAAAATAAGAGAACCTTGTACGACGGTCTCACTACGATCTGTGAAAATGAATGTCTTCTCATGTGAAACTTTTATCAAACTACATTATAGACACATTAATTTGAAAACTCTTTTTTTTTTTTTTTTTTTGCTTGCATTTTGAAATTTTTATGCAAATATTCTGAAAATGTTCAGTTGTTTTATTAGACTATTGTTTATATTTTAGGTCTTTAGACGGGAGATTACAAGTATCTACTAAGAAAGGACTTCCTCATGTAATTTATTGTCGCCTTTGGAGGTGGCCTGATTTACAAAGTCATCACGAATTAAGAGCAATCGATTCCTGTGAATACGCGTTTAATCTTAAAAGGGGAGAAGTTTGTGTAAACCCATATCACTACCTTCGTGTTGAAACACCAGGTAAACGCTTTCCAAATTTCAGCCATTTTATCAAAATTTCACCGGGGAAAATATTTACTTTTATTTAGACCATAGCTTATACAATGAAGTGTGTAGTCTAAACTTTTTTTTTCTTTTTCATTATTAACTTTCATTTAATTGATGTGCTTGATTTATATGCATATGTGTGTAGTTTATTTTATTTTAACTCTTTATATGCATAATGTATAGAACATTCAAGAATGAAGTTAACTTAATATTTGTATGTATAAATATTACTTCAAAACTTAATGATAAGCAACTTAATTTGTGGTGGTAAATCATTATATTGTTAAGTGTGAAATGTTGTTAATTTTTAGAGGTAAATCATTGTTTCAGCTAGTAAAAAGTTAGATGCCTTATATTTCTAATCACTTTGAATAGTTTTTCTTTATAACTATCATCAGATTTTGGACTTCCCTTTGGTTTTACATGAAGTGTTTGGAAAGTAATGATACCAATTTTATTATGAAACCTAAACATGTTCCAAGCATCCTCAGACTGGTTGTAATCAGTTAAGAGAATGTACTGGTTGCTCATTGGTCTCTGTTCATCTAGAGAATAAGAACAGGCCTTTTCTTTTGTGCAAGGTGAATTGTCAGCAAGTTTTTTGTTAAACACTGCAAGTTTTATTGTGGAAATTTTTTTCAAGGTGGCTTTTAATGATTGATACTTGTGTTCTTAGAAAGCCAAATATACCAGTGTCATAAAAATGTTTTTAAAACTGTAAAGAGATCAGCAACAATGTTTGCACTGAAAAGCCATCATAAACCACCATAGACTTAAGTGCGATAATTTCCGAACTAAATCTTTGGAGTTTACTCCAATTTCATTTCACACACCATGTTTCAGACAGAAAAGGGCGGATGTTATGTTTGGGCCCAGTTGTTGCATTTATTAAAACAGCTATAATGTCTGCAATCAAAAATGTATTAATTTTTAAAAAAATTAACTATCTTGGTTCTTGCTTCTGGCTCTCAAATTCATATAATTTATAGTTGAGGGGCGCAAAGCAAGAACAGGGTTAATCAGACTTTTCCACACAAAAAATAAAATAAATAAATAGTGTACTTTTAACGACGGGCATTGTACTGTTTATCTAAGATAGGTACTCTGCCAGACATTCGTCTGGAGCTGTGGTGGTGACTATGGTAACGAGGTATGATTATTTTAAGTAGGGGTGTGTGGTCCCTGTTTAGGACTGGTTTCGTCGAGAGAAAAAGAGACCTCTTCATCGAAGCTACCCTCCCTAAAATGCCTTTTTCTTGTTTCCATAGCACCAGACTGCCGCAGGCTTAGTGGCGGTCAGAGTACCTATCTTAGACTAACAGTAACTGATTTGATAACTTCTAGAACTGAACCCAAATGTAATATCATTCTTCTATTTGGGAAATAAATATTCTAAAACCTAATTGGAGTACATGACACTGTTTGACTCTTGAGTAGCTTGAACATGCAGTATGTCAATGGTTTCCGAAATTTCGAACTGAAGATTTTAATTTTCACCATGGACGACTTTTAAAGTCTTTGGGTGAGATACAAAAAGTAGGTTGAATAATTGAGTTGGAGACTACAGTGAAAATAAACTCATCTCAAGCTTTCGGTGAATTAGTAGCAATATTTGAAATTACCTTTCCCATCTTAAAAACCATTTGGAACAAATCAGTAAGATTCTGAATCTAAATAAATGGATTCTGCATCAATTAAACAAGTCTAAGAAAAAAAACATGGCAAAGGTTGCATTTCTTGCTTTTCACGACAAAATCGAACCATTATTTAAAAGGCCATAACGAATTTTGAAGCCTACTTTATTCGTCAAAAAATTTATTGTTGTCTATTTACTGTTTCAAAGTTGTTTTATAATACAGCTTCATTAGATAGAGAGGTGTGTTCACTATAAACTAATTAGGCAGAATGAAGCAAGAGCTGTCGGGATTAGTAAATTAAGATCTCCTTTGAGGGCAATGCTCTACTACAGCGGTCGATTGTAGTTTATGTCCTACCCTACTAAAGGGTGGTTGGTAAATTGTTTACTTCTGCAAAACAATCATAACAAGCAAGATTTTTGGTTCGATAGTTAGTCTAATTTCCTGCTTTACCTCTGACGTGAAGTAAATCACATTAATTGAATATTATTACTTTTATTATAATTATTATGTTAACCTTTAATCATTATCATCATTTAAAAATATACGTTATGCTCCTTTGAAAACTTTCCACCTTGAATAAATTTTTAATTGGTACAGTTTTTAAAAATTGCTCAAATATGTGAATTTTGATTTAGAGGGAGACATTTAAAAATGCACTGTAATCAAATAGAAAAGCTCCCTAATAAAGAAAAATGAGGTGGTAGCCTTCGAGATTATATATTGTTTGTTTGGTGGATCATACATGTGTATGGATGACATTGAAATCACTATCACTATTTTAATCACCTATCACATTCTTCTGATCTCACAACAGCTTGTAACTATCTCTTCAAAATATTCAAAAGCACATAAGTACCGTTTGTATCTGTTTTTACTTAACACTATGTTGTTTTAAATTTAAGGGACTTATTTTATCATTGTAATTATGTAAGCAGCATCTAATAAGAATACTAAGAAATATCTTATAAGAACTCTAAGTACCTAGTATCTTAAGCAATATCTAAATAAAAACTTGAATCGATGTTTCCATATTGTTAAGGAATATACAACTTTGCCAGAAATCAAATCAACCATCTGAGAGTTAACATCCAATATTTTGGACAACATTTGGTTTAATATTATCTCTTAAAAAAATATTTTATGATTTATTTTTCTGTTTGTATACTTTTACAAAGCTATTGTCTATGTAAGAATAAAATTGTTTTGCTGATATGAACATTTTTGAAGTTTTTATTTACAGTGAAAACTTATAAGAAAGGTAAATTCGATTAAAGCAACCTCTCAGGCAGTTTTATGCAGGCACACCATACAAATAACTTTTGAGCCAGGTGAATTTTGTTTCATGACCAAAATGTCATGAAATTCTCGATAAATACCATCCTATAATATTTATTTAAAAAAATGCTGTAATTTAAAATATTATCATTTTTAAGCAATAATTAGAAAAATTAAGTTTAATGTAAATTTTTTTTCAATGAGTTCATTTATTAGTTTACTTTCTTCTAAGCTACATATTTTTAGGTCCAAATTGCATTTACTGCAATTATTTAAAGCTCAGGTCTCAGGAGGATATGCTATTATTGACGTAGGTAGAAGTTTTATAATTATGCTCAAAATTTAGAAGATAAAAAATACAACTTTTTCTATTGTGTAACTATTTCACCAATTACATTCAAATGTTTATTTATTTATTTTTTTGAATTACATAATCTAATATAAGATGCAAAAATTTGCATGTCTCACAATTAAAAAATATTTTGATCATTAATTTATTTGTAATTTTCGAAAAAAATAAGTAATTATTTAAAAAATTTTTTTTCATGGAATTGTCTTCTTAATAATGTATTTTATAACTAAATGCAAAAAGCTTTCGACTCACTTAAAAAATTCCTGGGATATGACGGAACACAAAAAAGTGAATTTTATATATTGTGATTAAAAATACAAAAGAAATTATTCAGAAATCACGAACCTTTGAAAAATTGTTTATTCTAAAACCACGAGTATTTTTTTTCTCAATTTAACTACTATATATTAATTCAAAAATGTTGTGATCAGATTCATTTATGATAACAAAAGACAGTACAATGCCATCTGCGGCAAGGTAACAAATTCCAATATGTAACAAAAGTTTTACCAATGCAATATATTAGTTTTCTCTTATTCTATTTATTAACTTTGGTTTCTCAAAAATCGAATTAAGCATTCATTTTAAATTTTTTAGGGTATTATTACGGATTACAAATTTCAATTTGCATGATTTCATTGTATGCTCACCTTGTTTTCTTATCGCTTCTTCTGCAGTTGTTGTGTTGTATTTCCAGTTGAACCTGCGAATTTTAAATTGTGCATTTTAGTAGTAATTTTTAATTCTTTCGATTTATGCAATTTCATCATAAATCCATGTGGTTTTGACAGTTGCTTTAGTGGCAGTGTTTACTACAGATTTCAATGTGCTTTTTAAAATCGTCAACTTTTAAATACAATGTTATTAGATTAGGTGATGTTTATTAAATTTTGAAACAAACAAACTTTTCAAAATGTGAGAATCATAGAATGAAATTTTTATTTTTATAAATTTTTATTCATCTCTATTTAAATCATTTTATTTCAAATACAAATGTTAAGTACTTTAATGTCTATCTCAGCAATGACATATTTTTTATTTTTTTACATAAAATATACCGGGTGTTCTGTAATGATTGCCCATAATATGTATTTCTAGAATTCTTATTAAAAATTAAAACAAGAGTTTTCTCATTCAGGTCCACGAATTAAAGTTTTAACAAGAAAAAAAATAGACAAATCGCAGTAGAAGGTGAATGTAATAAATACCAAAATAGGTTTAATTGAATGCTGAATCTTGAAGGTGTTTCTAAAAATCGACTGTTAACTCCTTTCTGTTTAAACACACAATCAAACCTGTGTTGTTTATTTACATTTGCTTTCTAGTACTGTGATTTGCCAGATTTTGAAAGGATTTTTGTTTCTTCCTTGCTTTAATATCAATTTGCTTTCCCCCTATGTGAGGATTTTTTTTGTTTTCTATTGATTCTAAAAATTCAAATTAAGGGTGCTTTTTATGTAACATCCTATATATTATCTTTATGGGTGAACAAATTTTTATGATTTGTTATATACATATGCATCAGGAAGAATTTTCTGAGAAAATCTAAAAAAAAAGACCTATTTTCTTTTAAGGATATATGTCTGAATCGCATAAACTGGTTGGTAATTTTTTTCTCTCAAAACAAGTTTTAACATTAAAAAAGTGGTCCACTGATATTACTTACCCAAAATTTGTTGCAAAAAGTAACTAATTTATCAGTAATGTTGCTACACATATAATTTCTATGTATCTTATTATGGTTAATAGAAAATTTTGATATTAAATATATTAAATAAATTTTATTGAGAGTTTAAAATGTTTTTATCTTGTTCAGATATTCTGTATGATCATGATAATTTATACTGCATTAAGAAGTAGTTCTGCTAAGTTGCATGAAAGTTGTGTTCCTAAATTCAAACAATTAATTATTATTTTTTATTTACAGTGTTGCCCACAATTTTTGTTCCAAGGAACACAGGGGAAGTACCAACCTCACTTCCCCCACTGGACGATTTTATTAATTCTGTACCAGAGAACACGGAATTCTCAGCAGGGCTGGAAAATCGAACTTTCCCTTTGACGGGTATGAAGTATATTGCTTATCTCTTATGCTTAACAACATTCATTTACAGTAATTTCAATGTCTTTAAACCATAGGTTCTCAACCTTTTTTGAATTACTGCCCACTCTGCAAGTCAAAAAATTGTCAATGATCCATACCAAAAAAAATCATAATTATGAATAGGGGAGTGGTATGAAACCGAGTTCTTGACTTTGGTGAAATTAGTTGTTTGTTTGCAAACAGACTTTGAATTACATTCTATTGGGCAAAAAGGAGCTGGAGATATATTGGTGTCTTGTTGTTGAGTTCATGGTGTCTGTAGATAAGTTTGTTCTACTGTGTCAACTCTTTAATGTTCTTCTATTTTTAAGCTATTCTTATTTATTAGTAATACACATATAAAATACATATAAAAATTTCGCTGACACAGTTATGCTTTAACAAAGATTCATACTCTTACAAAAAATAAGGATTCCAGTTAAAGTATGGTTCTGTTTCATTGGAGTAAAACCGTGTACTACCATCACCATATAAAGCAAATTTAAAATATAAGGATGGGGGGAAAAAAAGAACTGTTAAAAAAATGTGCTATCAATGAAGAGAAAGTTGTTCTGCAGTAACTCTTAGAAAAAATTCAGTAACAGTAGAGCAATACAAATGTTGGCTTTTTTTGATATATCACATTTTATTAAAATAACAGATGGAATTTATCTCAAGCTGTGGATTTTATTAGGAGAATAATAGTTGTAGTACTTCTAAAAAATGCAAAGATTTATTTTTCTGAATGTTAATCTGTTCCTTGTAAGAATTCTTTCCTTTTTTTTATACTTAAATTGTGGCAGCAGTTTAATTTTATAAAAGTAATATGTTTTTTAATTCTCATAAATGAAATACATTATTTCATTCCCATTAATATCCTTTATTTAATGGAATTAAAAAATGTGTTGTGATGTGTAACCAGCTAGTAAATTAATTTCAAATAACACTATTTTTAAAATGAATCTAATTAAAACAAGTCACAAACATTATATAAAACAAATAAAAAAAATATATTATAAAGAATGAAATAAAGAAAAATTTACTTTTGGGAGGGCAAGGAGAAAAGTCATCTTTACTCTGAAGTCCAGAAACTGGAACTGTCGTTCGAAAGTTTTCTCTCTCGTTGATTACCAGGGTCACTACTGATAATTCAGGCTTAGTTTTTAGCTGGTTAGTTACATAAGTAATATGCTAAAATATAAAAGTATCTACAAATATAATTTCTGTTTCTCTGTTACAGCACTATCTTTTTAATTATAATTATTTAAATAGGGCCCTATAAATTATGCGGAAATTTTTTAAAAATTATGCGGCTAGGATGCGGCGATTTTTAAAAATTATGCGGCAAGGATGCGGTGTCTTTTAAAAATTATGCATGCAGGTTGTGAATGACCCAGAAAACAATTGAAACTGAAAAATAAAATCTCTTAAAAAAGTTCAACTTTCTTTCCTGCTTTAATAAAATTTTTTTTCAATGAATACAATAAAAATTTCAACTAAATTACCTTCTTATGTATTGTACATCTATTTTCTACATCAGAACAATTATTAAAGTTTATTAAAATGAGAGAAGTTAGTCCAGNGTAATATGCTAAAATATAAAAGTATCTACAAATATAATTTCTGTTTCTCTGTTACAGCACTATCTTTTTAATTATAATTATTTAAAGTATTTCTTTTATTAATTATAAATACATATATGTTGTTTCTAAGGTCTCATATTAAATGTATCCAGGTTGTCACAAATTTTTTTATGTGTTTTTAATGAATTATTGCCAGTTTTTCATCCATATTTCTTAGTCTATTACAATAAAGTTGCCCAATAGTAATTATTAATCGTGTGATTAGGTAGGCAGCATTTAAGTATGTTATTAACAAAATAGATTCATATTAGTTAAGTGTTAAATTAATACTAAGATTTAGATCACCGTATTTCTTTAAATTTATATATTTATTTTTACTTTCATATTTAGACAACATATTCCTTCACTCTCTCCAATATTAAATTTACTTCTCTGAAGCACATCAAAGAACATTTTCGTTTCTTAAAAACGTCTTTATCATATTTTTACTTATAGCTAAATATCCTAATATAAAGTTTCCTCTTTATATAAAATTTATGTGTACTTAAATTTAATGTCTTAATGCTTATTTTTAGAGACACCCCCACCTGGCTACATGAGTGAGGACGGGGATAGTCAAGAACAAAATGGCACGGAAAATATGGGTGACTGTTCTATTATGCTCTGTATAATCAGCAAAAATATACATATACTTATATATGTATGTACATTGGTTTGAGTAAAAAGTCATTGCATTTTTTTTTATTGCAACAGATTACAGTAGTACAGTTTCTGAAATACTTAAAGCATTTTCAAAACAAAATGAGCTTTTTTGTTAAGTTGTGGAGATTTTACAGAAGATTGAACATGGAGGACCAAACTGTTCATTTTTGCCACATTTTACTGTTTTACTTCCGTAAAGGGAGAAACGTGCTTGTGCTTGTGAAAATTTGCATAAAGTTTGCAGTGATGATGCTCTACAAGATTGTCATTCCAAAAACTGGTTCAACAAATTCCATGCTGATGATTTTGATTTGAAAGATGTTTGTCGATCAGGAAGCTTACCCAGATTGATGGCAAACAAAAAAGACGTTGATTCAGACAATTCCTTGTAGATTCATTGAAAATTAGTCAAAAAAGTGTTCACATGAATCTAAAAAAAATGGGAAACGTAAGCAAACTCCATATTTGAGTTCCTCAGGAACTCAAAGAAGTTCAATTGATGCTGCGAATAAACGTTGGCTATATGCTCATGAAATGCAAAGAAAAGTATTTTTTTAAATGAATGATAACTGGGGATGAGAAGTGGATTGTTTTTTACAACAATGTGGTGCGCAAACGGCTTTGGTCCAGAGGTGATGAATCCCTGTCAATGACTTCAAAAGCAGAACTTAATTAAAGGATGGTTATGCTCTCAGTGCAGATTAAAAGTGTTTTTATTTATTTTGTTAAAAAGCTCCAACGAAGGAATGATAGAATCAATTCAGATATGTACTAAAGGCAATTTGACAGTTTGAATGAAACTGTCATCCAGAAATGTCTGGATCTCATGGATTGTGAAGGAGGAGTGTTCATTCATGACCACATGAGATCACACACATCTTTGGCAAATTGTCAAAGATTATAGGAGCTTGGGTGGCTTGTGTTGCTCCTCCCAACATATTCTTTTGACATTGTGTTGTCAGACGTCAAATTGTTTTAACCTCTTAAACTCCTCGTGTGGAATAACATTGAATTCAGAGGGAGCTGTAAATCAGCACTTTGTTCAGTTTTTCCCAAATGAAGACAGGTCTTTCTACAAACCAGGAATTATGAAACTCGCTGAATGTAACTGTAAAACTGTAAACTGTAAAAGGTCACTGAACAAAAGAGAAAGTGTATACACATATCATTGATTATTCCTTTAACCTTTTTATAACACCTCTAACTTTTTTATTTGGATTTGAAAAATATAGAGAAAAACAAGACTTTTTACTCTACCCTATATATATATATATATATATATAGACAATTC
>NC_092214.1:28914376-29017634 GCF_043381705.1 Parasteatoda tepidariorum | reverse complement strand
AGAAAAATTATATATATATATATATATATATATATACATATTAATTACTCTATAAATTTGATAACAGTTAAAATACGCTGTTTAATAAATGCTTAATTGTGGTGTAAGTTATGTATGCTTTAATGCTTTATAATTATGTATGATTAGTTTTCAACCTTTTTATTATATTAAATTTTACAAGCTGTAGAGGTTCTTTGAAAATTCATTTTTGAGAGAGAATAACTGCTGTAATTAAATGCATTTTTTTAAAAAAAGGGAAGAACATTTTAAATTGTATCTTTTTAAAAAATATGATGTTTTCTAATATATTTAGTGTTAATAAAATTTTCGTATTATAATTTAATTTTGATATCTTATATATGGCAGACCAACAGTTATAGTAAATAATGTAGGAAACTATTTAAAAAAATAATGTACAATTTTGTTTTTAAAATTTTTTAACAATTTAAAAATAGATGTTTTTTGTGTATTATAGTAATAATAATAGTATTAAAAAAATACTTTGAGTTAAACTTACTAGCAAAGGTTACTTTCTTCAATAATTTAGTGTAATTTCAATGGAAAGGTCCCTACATAAAAATCTGTTTTTCTATCATGAATGTGATATACAGCATGACTATTTTTCAAAAAAATAAATAAAAAATAAAAGGAACAAAAAAAACTTATGTTTAAGAAAATGTTTTTTAATGTTTTAGCCTTAAGTTTTTATTTTAAGTTTGAAGTAATTGTTAGATTTTAATGTAGTTGACTTTAAAATTTATATAATATGTTTATGAATGCTTAAAATTAGCTTACATTGTTTGTAAAGTTTTTATACTGCTTGTAATTTTTGTTGTAAATTTTTCCTGAATTTCGAAAAAAATTATCAAAATATTTTAACGATTCTTTAAATTCAGGATCTAATACATCATTAAACCAATACATCATCATACAACCAATAAGTCGTTACTCGTTATCATTCCATTTATTTAACTACCCCACTACCAGTGTTTAGCAGTTTTGTTGATGTCAATTTTTTTATATTTATCGTTATAAGATTATTGTTAAAATAAATATTTTGATTTTTGCAGATGCGTCCTTAATTTCCTCTCCAAGTCCACCCTTGGGTATTGTATATATTTATTTCGTATAGATTTCTTTGATTTTTGATAGATTTTGCATTAATTCTTTATTTTGAAAATGTAATTTCCAAAGTAATAGTTAATTTGTTTGGGAGGTGACACAATGAAGGATACACTCATGATCTGAAAGAAGTCTTCGAGCTAGTGACTCATAATAAAGTTTTTATGATTTCCTACCAATTTTATTTAACCAAAAAATTTATAGAGTAATGGAATATAAAATTTTTTAAACATTTCAAATAAACAATAAAAAATTTATTAAAATTAAATATACTATTTTTTATTCAACTTATAGAACTACCAAGCTGTCAATCTCTTCTTTGATAACAATATGGAAATAAAAGTTTAAAAAAAATAATACTATAAATAAACAGGTGTATAAATGACCTTAGATCAACATACATAAATAAAGATGCAAAACTATTGCTGCACAAAGCTATTATACACCCAATCCTAACCTATGCATCAAAAACTTGGGACTCTTTAACAGAAAAAAAGTGACTAGCATTGTCATCTATGTAAGAAAAATTTTGCGAACCATTTTTACCAGAATTAAAGTGGACAATTTCTGCAAAAGGAAAATTATAAATACAGAAATTTAAAAAAGTGATATTTAATTTAATAAAATTATTAAGTTATACTGAATTGAATATTCAAGACATATTTGCCAGTTAGATACAACTAGTCCAACACTTCTGATTTTAAAGCATAAACCAATTAGTTGTAGAACAAAAGGACATCCAAAGCTTCCACAGCTGAACTCCTTCTATAGGAATTTCAAATCCGTTAGGTTGTTTAACTGGCATGACCTGGTTACAAAGAATTGTGTTGAGAAATTTTCTGGAAATAGCCAAGGCATGATATGTGCTGTTATCGCAATGAGGATGATTAAATCTCTGCCTCCAAAAATAAATAATCGAACAATATTTCTTTTATATTTTTGCAAGTTTTAACGTTTCTACGACTTTTTAACACTTTCATCGCGGCAGTAGCAAGCCTTTGTCACACCCGTTGCACTTAAGTTTTCCCCCTCAGTAATAAAATTTAAATATCATGCATATTCCTTTAAAACTTGTTTAATTTACTTTAAAAAATAATAATCAATTGCAATCAACAATCATATTCACTAATACAACAATAGTTCACAGTAAGTATTCCTGTAAAACTAGTCATCTTGTCCGTCGCGATGAAAGAGTTAAATCTCGGTTTCTGACGGGTAAAAACATTTTTATAGAGCTCAGGCAAGTTTACATTTCTAATCTTCAGGATAAGGCCTATATAAGTGAGTTTGATCTTATCTCTACTATGCAGTGCTTCTCTTTCGGTCATAGAATATTAAATAAATTAAAAGTAAAGTCTAATAAATTATTATACAAATTCACATTGTTGACAATTGAATTTTTTTTAGCATACTTCATTTTGATTATTATTATTTTTTTATTTGCTATCTTGTATAGTTAGGAATCATATAAATGTGTTTTGATTGTGTATATAGGTAACAAGCTTTAGTTGATTATGTTTTTTATTATATTTTTACAGATGTACAACCTGTTACTTATACAGAACCTGCATTTTGGTGCTCTATCTCATACTATGAGCTAAACACTCGAGTAGGTGAAACTTTTCATGCCTCTCAACCATCTTTAACAGTTGATGGATTCACAGATCCTTCAAGTTCCGAACGGTTTTGCCTGGGTCTTTTATCAAATGTCAATAGAAATAGTGTTGTTGAACAAACTAGAAGACACATTGGTAATTTATTTTACTCTTACTTGTTTTATAGAAATTTGCTTCTAAATAATCGCTATTTTATTGATACTTTTTAAAACGAAATACTTTTGATAAACTATTTGGTTATTATAAAGTTTCTATATTAAATTAAGTTTGCTGAAAAGGAAATTTATTTTTTTCTTTTCTTTTTTATTATTTATTTTGTAAACTTTTGTCATCTTTCTGGCAAGTGCTGTGCTACTAGAACTTCAATTCATTATCAAGAAAAAAAATGAGCTAAGAGTGAATTAATTGCTGTAATATAATAAACACTGAAAGTTAAATTATCTAAAGAATTTTGAAAGGTTCAAATACAAACACAATAGCTTGGATCCAAAAACACTCTACAAGACATTGTAAATTGGCTCTTCCCTTATGACATTTTGCAAAACAAGCTTTTTTTTTCAAGAGCATGTATTCCCAAAATGAATATTACATAACTTTTATTACTTCACAAACAAGCTAACTCATAAACTAAACATGGCCTAATATAAATGAAACACCCTTCATAAAGTGGAGCTGTAAGAAAGTAATGAACTATGAATGATGAGCAGTTTTAGATTAATATATATAAATATCAAAGTACCAATTGTAAAATAAAACTTATGCAGTGTACTTATAAATTTAAATAAATGCAAACGAATGAGAGCAAAAGGGGCAAAAGATTGTGTCTTTTCCTTGCACACGTTGGGAAGTACCACAAAAATGTAAACAAAGATAAAAAATAATGCAATTGAAGTATAATTTTGAGGCAGCAGAGGATTGACATAATTTGAAGCAATGAATCCACAATCATTGATATAATTGGAAACAGTCAATCCATAGACAGAAACAAGAGAAAATGCAAGCAAAATAATGCATGCCATGATCAAAGCAAGTATTCATTGCTAAAAAAGATTCTAAACATGGCAAAAAAGATTCTAAGCACATTTCATTAAAAAATTTCTTAAAGTAAAGCAATTTTATCATGCAACATGTACTGTAAAACCATCAGAATGTGAATTTATATGCAGTAAGAGAGTCAAAAGCTGCAGTTTTGAAATATATTAAAGGATTCAATACCTATGTGTAGATGCATGAAAGGAAGGGATAAAATTAGATTGGATGTTGACCTTGATGACAGATAATGTTAAATATTTTCATTTCCTAATAAAATAAAAAAGCTTACAATTTTTTTTTAAATAATCAGATTTTAACGACTTTATAACAATTTGTGATTGTTAGAAGTGATGTTTGTAACTTCATTAATATTTACCTATAACATTACTTAAAAAACACAATTTTTCTGAATTAGCGTAACTTTTTTTTCAAATGTGTATATTCAGCTTACTAGAGATAGGGCTGTACTCCAAATTAAATAAAATTTTACTCATAGCCCTATGGTAGCTAGGTTACAAGTTTGGATTTTGTAATATTGTTTTTCTAATTTTTATTCCAGATTCCAATGGTAAATGGGTTCAGTGAAAATACCTCAGAGATATCATTGCACCATTGAGGTGAAAAATTTTGTCTTGCTCTGTCTCTTATACGTTGTATTGTGCGGGCATGACATGAACGTCCCATTTCGTTTGTCTTTTTTTGTTTTTTTTTCTTCAAATAAAGTGTTGATGACAATTTTTTGTTATTGTTTATTTCTGATTCAGTTTTTATGCTCTTTATCTAAAAACTTTCTTCTGATTTTTTGAGAAGTGAGTATTCCATAAAAAAATATTCCCTTTGGGAAAAGTAATATTTTCTGTGGTAGCAAATCTTTTTTGGAAGATGTCATAGTTTGAAAGATGAAGACAAATATGCTATATCTGAAAGATATTCATACTTTTGGAGAAACATCATGGTGAACAATTTTGTTGTACTGTGTGAGCGTGATGTAAAGTGTAATTTACTTTGTTGTTATCTATTTTTTAAAATTGCTCATTTTACTCGTATAATTACATCTTTTTCAATATTTTTGTTATATTTATACTCTAAAGCTGATGGTTCTATCATGCACAATCCCATTTGATTTTTTAGTCATATTTTTAGTTTAAAAAAAATGGAGATTACTTAGTAAAAAAAATCTTCAAATAGCACTGAATGTTTTTTCTTATATATAAATAATTTTAATGTATAAAATGAAATTCTAAAGGCCTGAATTGAATAGTTCAAAATCAGTGCTTCGTTAAAGTAAATTGTTTTTTTTCTTGTATGTTTTGTGCAAGCATGATGTAATTTTTTTTGGGGGTGTATGTGTTTTTACAAAATAGCATATATCGTCACTACAACTTAAGTGCTATTGATTCTTATTCATGGTGTGACTACAATACTGCCTGCTTTATTTTCTAAAGTTAAAAGCCAGGTCTAAGTTAATTCTGCTTTGGAAATTTTTTTATCAACAGAAATAAAAAGAAATATTTTTAATATAACTGTAAATAGTGTTTGCAGATAGAAAAATGATTTTATGAAAGTGTGCATGAGTAAAATAACTGCAAACATCTCAAAAATCGATATTTTGTTGGTCATATACTTTTGGTAAATATTATTGTTTACATTTCTTTTGTCTTAATTTTTCTTTTTAAGAAATTCTTAACGTAAATAGAAAAAGCTGTCAGAACTTTCAAAAAAAAATTTTTTTTTTTTAAAAAAACTGTTGTCCACGCAATATTAAATTTCTAATTTGGAATTAAAAAGAGTAAGCTCCATAAATAACATGAAATTTCTGATGTTAAGCGTGTATTAAATAAGAGATAGTAAATAAATTTCATACTTTTGATTGATAAAAAAGATGTATATGCTAATTTGTTTATATACACTAATTGTTTATATAGTATTAAATGTAAATTACTAGAAATTATTAAATTATACTACCATTCATTCTATCTTATATCTCTCAAAGTCGGAAATTATTTTGAATCAATACTGTGTCATTTTAAATGCGTTTCAAACTAGATGAGAGCTAAAAAATTTTGGGCTAATTGATGTTTACATTTGATTAAAAATTATTTGTTTCAAATGTAAAACTTGTCCAATTTTGATCTCAAAACGTTTCTTTTGTATCAAAATCTAAAACAATATTTTTTGTTGGTTTATAGTTTCAATTCTGTTTTGTATAATAGCATAAGTGTTTCTCTAAACTAGAATTATTATGTTTTGTTTCAGGACGAGGTGTAAGACTATATTACATAGGTGGTGAGGTATTTGCAGAATGCCTTAGTGACAGTAGTATTTTTGTGCAAAGTCCTAACTGTAACCAAAGATATGGATGGCATCCAGCAACTGTGTGTAAAATACCGCCAGGTGATTATGCATACTCTTATAGAAGTTTTTTAAAAAAGCTAACTTATAAAAATTAAGAGTTAGGTATGTTGAAAAAGAAGTAGGAGACAAAATGCCTTCTGAAAATATTAAGTTCTATCAGAGAAACTTGCTCATTTTATATGATAAAATTAACAAAATAAATATGTTGAACTCTATTATGCTATATCCTTGGAAATGCGTTTTGCTTAGCTCTCAGAATGTCCTATAAATTCTAGCGCTGTTATATTTGCTAAATAGATGTGCTATTCTTGTTCCCTTTTTCAGCAAGGAATAATAACTAACTTCTAAAAAGTAGGAAAATATGATTGTGTGATCAATGCATGTGCGGGGGCAGAGTTATCGACCATGCCAACCGTCATCTATCAAAAGGAACCTCTTGATTGAATCAAGTTAGCATGTCTTATATACCAGTGAATTGATGTTTAATTTTCGTAGTGGTAGTTACACTACAATACTCCCCCATCAGAATTTTATCAAGGATAGAATTCGATACCACTAGTTGCTGTACTTGTGAGAGACCGGGAGAGCTTGGTTGAGTGCTGAATGTGAGAGGTGTATTAACATCACGTCGTAGCGTTCGTTGTTGCATTTTGCAGTCACAAGTAGCAAGTCAACTGTTCAATGTGGACTATCAATTGAAGTAGGCGTTACTATCAAGTTATTTTTGCGTGTTCAAATCACGTCCGGAGGTCACCAATGTTGGGGCGGAGTCATCGACCATGCCAACCGTCATCTATCAAAAGGTACCTCGTGATTAAATCAAGTTAGCATGTCTTATATACCGGTGAATTGATGTTTAATTTTCGTAGTGGTAGTTACGCTACATATGCACTTAGTCATAATTGCTATAAATTGCTCTGAATGAATACCAATCTCTATATTGACTTTTTAATTCTTTTGTAAGCATCTCGTTATTAATCCTTCATATTGTCACCCAGTTGGTGTGGTAGGTTAAGTCTTCACCTAAGCCCTATTTTGATTCCCTCGCTAAAGATTGGGTGTCTAATCAGACTGCACTTTCTCTGACTGTGTCTTAGTGGTTTGGAATCTATTTTAATCTACTGTTCCAGATAGTTTTTGCACCAGATAATTCAAAGGCCATGTGATTATTACCATTTGCCCTCTGATATAAACTGTGGTAGTGTTGTGTTCATACGTGTCAATATTATTTCGATCATCATTAACCAATTAAACATTGAATCCTCGTTTAAAAAAATGAACTAGAAAATAACTTTTATCACAAGCTATTATTTTTTATAAACTATGACTGGACATTTTCCCTTTGTAACGCGTTGGGTTTAATTGGGAGTGTAGAGATATGTTTGATTATGATGCTTTTGGATTAGATTAGGTGACCGGATATATGGAATATACACTCCCTTCAGAATGTTGTATGGATTAAGGATGAATCTCTACTCGTTGCCGATTGCCAAGTGGTGTAGCTCTACTGCAATGTTGATAACTAAATTTTTTTTGAAGAAGTTGATAACAAAATATTTTAATAAATGTAGATGTGTAAAAGAAAGAATCTGAATGGTTTCTGAATTTTCTATTTTATCGCAAAACCAATTTTCTTATTTTGCATCATTTTAAGTGTTAAAAAGCTTACATTGAATTTGTTTGTTGATTTCATAGTCCCAAGCTTGTGAGTCATGTATTGGAATTCTATCACTTTGAGCTGCTATGAAACTATCTAATACTCCAGATTTAGTTTTCTGAAATCTAGTCTAAAGAGTCTACGAATTACTGATTATCTCACTTTATATATATTGTTCTATTCTATGAGTGTGTGTTCTTCTGTGTTCTACAATTTTATGTCAAATTCGGGTTATGAATAAGTATTAATTGTTTTTTACTCATTGTTGACATCCTTTGTTTGTAAACGTAAAGGACTTAACTTCATTCATATATTTATGAAAATAACAAGAGAAACATACGATACGAAATCCAATCCTATATATACAATATAATTTTTCCTGATTGTTCATATTTACGTCCTTCTCAAAATTTAGCACTAATTCATGATATTTTTCAAATTTTTACCCTTTGTGATATTAAGTTTATACATGTCTGTCATGCTGGTCGGAATTAATTTTTATTGAACGAACAAATACATAATATGCAAGATTATGAAGAAAAAGTAAAATTTTTTAATTCTTTTTTAAACTTTAGACATATGTAACACAATGTTTAATTTTATGTGAAAATTATATTTTATAGTTCTCCATCGTGTGGTTGGTATCTTGCAAAGCAGTCTCCAATATAAAGCCCTAGTTCTCAAGAACATGTGTCCCAAAAATAATTAATTTGGCATCTTCCGCCTCTAATTTTTCTGTTTGAATATACCGAACAATCTTTACTCTTCACAGTGCCACAATATATACAGTTTGCCTTTAAGCTGTGGGTAACATCTTTGCTGTGGTGACTGAAAGCAGACATAGGGCTAGAACTGTAAAAAGGCGTTGGTGGCTGAGAGTAGACATACGACTGCAAAGACTTAAACTGTCTGAGGTTTTTTCACCTGAGAGATTTCACAACGTCTTCATTAATATTTAATTCATAATTCTAATGATGCAAAATTTAGTTAAAAAAACGTTTAATAAATGTAGCATTTTATTAAACAGCTATTTTTTTCATGATTAGTAGACTCAAATAAAAGATATGACAAATTGATGCAAAATTCTTTAGATGTATTTTTGAATAATTTGATAATTAATAACTTGAAGAGAAGAAGTGAAAAAAGTTAAATTTTTTCTCCCTGCTTCAAAACTATTTTTCCGAATGTTTTAGACCTGTACATGTATCAATTAAAAAAATTAAAATATAAAGTTTGTGAAACACAAAACAATTAAATAATTATCATTTAAATTTGCTGTTTTTTATTTATCGAAATCTCAATTTGAGGAGAATAAAAAACCAAAATTTTAAGCAAAATAATACAAATCTTCCTATCTAAAGCTCTTTGTTCTCATGTAGTTTTATTGTTTTCAATTCATTTTTTTTTTTTTTAGTTTTCTATGAAATGCCATCTAAATGTTATCAAAGAAATAATCTTTTTCCAGTAATCACTAACTTGAGCTCGAGAGTGAAAATTTTTTTTCATGCACTTGGTTTGCTATGAGTAATTGCCACCTCACCCTAAACTCTTTTTTTTCTTCCCACACCTCTGTTTGCAATGCTAATTTTTGTAAAGCGTGCTGTGATTGATTTACTTAAGTCACATACTATTTTCTGATGTGCTTTTATAATTTTCATAAGGCAACATATGTTTACAGTAAAGTTTAGTTTCTTTTTTACTCTTCTTGTCTGCAATCAATAGCACTCTCTAGCATTTAAAAACAAATATGATTTCTTTTTGCAAATTGTATATAAATTACAAATATATTTGATAAATTTCTCAAAAATAATTATACTAAAGCTTACACTTATCACTATTACAAAATAAGTATCTTGACACAAAGTAACGAATGAATTCAATGGAGCATAACAATTTAGATGATTTGAATGTGTTCCAATTTTTGTTCTTGGCATGTTGAACATCTGAAGAAGTTCATATTGTTTGTTTGATGTTCAAGGATAGTAGTAATCAACAATTCTGTATTAAACTCAATGCAGTAATTGATTTTTTTTTTATTCAAAACGTTTCAATTGTGAAAAAAACTACAACAAATAATTAAGATTGCAATTTTCTTTCCATAATTTTGGAAGTAAAGAGATCTTGAAAACTCATCGAAAGGTGATATGGTTAATATTAAAAATTATTACGCACTTATTTTAAAAATAAAACTATAGAAATTATTTAAGGGTTGATTTATAGAGACTATAACTGTGATAATCACCAAAATCGGGAGCAACCAAGGTGCTAGATTTGGCTTCAAATTCAGGAGGCCAACCTTGGATTTTGGGGTGGTTTTTACCATTTTATACACATCACCAAAGCTTTCTTGCTGCTTTGCCCACTCGTGTTGGTGATTACATGGATTAAAAGCAAAATTGTGTTAAATGTGATCAAAAAATCGTCGAAGTTTATGATATTTTAAATACACATTGTGATATAGTGTAGCAAAAATGTGTTACAAAAAAAAATTCGTTACAAAAACTTACAGTGTTACTTTTTTGTAATGTATTAGTTAATTAAGGAAGAAATTTAATGCTTTTTAATTAAGCAGAATATAAACAGTTTTCAGGAAGTTTTCTTTCAGTTTTCGGAAAATGTGACTTTATTTTCGCTAATAAAAACAACAACAAAATTTTTTTTATAGTTTCAGTTTAGTTTTTATATACTGGACTATCAACTTATCAAGTCGTATCATCTCCTAACCAATATTTAAATTTTAGTAATAATAGAAAAAGATAATTATAATCTCTGGCAAACTGCTTTTTAACTATTGATGTTCTGTAAAAATAGCATTTCATGTAGTTTTCATGCTCTTAAATCTTTTTTTTTTTAATTTACAGGTTGTAACTTAAAAATATTTAATAATCAAGAATTTGCTGCATTATTAGCTCAATCTGTTAGCCAAGGCTTTGAAGCAGTTTATCAGTTAACCAGAATGTGCACAATTCGAATGAGCTTTGTTAAAGGATGGGGTGCTGAATATCGGCGACAAACTGTCACATCAACACCATGTTGGATAGAGCTACACTTAAATGGCCCTTTACAATGGTTAGATAGAGTACTGACTCAAATGGGCACACCTCGAATACCTTGCAGCTCTATGTCCTAAGTTGCATCTTTAGTCTTAAATCTGGTGCTGCTCTTTTACTCCCAGTGGGTAGCTATAAACATTGTATGTTGTTGGGCTTTTTTGAGATGATGTAATTTGATAAGGTTTTAAGAATGTTACTATTGTTCATTTCTCATTTTTTTTCATCATTTGCTGTTTCTTATACATGTATATGAACTTGATCATACAGTCATGTAGCTATCATTTAGAGCACCATCTGAAAACAGATACATTTCTGTAAAAATTTCATTGTGGAAACAGGCATGATTATGTAGTTTCGCTTCATGGATTTACTTCTGCTACATTGTTGTTTTGTTTGTAAAATGTGAATGAAAAAAGATATATAAATGTTATGTGATGTAAATGATGACAAATAATTCTCAATTTCATAATCAATTTTCTAAGATGTATGTTTAACTATTATCTCTATATATGTAGTAACTGTAGTGTACACATTGTTTTTGCTATCACATAAAGCAATTTGCAGTGAAAGCAGATCTTTTATTGATGGCTGTTTCAACTCAAAATGTTTGTGTACATTATTGTTGATTTAAAAAAAAAAAAAAAACTAAAATACCCTGTATTTTTTGTATAGAATGAATTTTTCTTCTGGATCTATTGGTACAATAAATTCAAATCAGTCACATAATTTGTAAAACAAGAATAATTTAAAAAAGGAAACGTCAGTTTTTGATAATAAGTAAGTCAAAATAGTCATGTTTATACCTTTTAATTTGCATGGTCTCCCTAATTTCTACATTTGATTTCAAAATTTTAAACATATTTATCATTACGTGTTTTTCTGCATTTAATTAATCATTCTAATCATTTAGTCAACATGATTAGTGAAATGGGTAAATATTGGAGAACATGCAAATTTTCTATAGAATGCTAGTCACTATTTTGTAAATTAATGTAAAATCATTAATTTTGTTTAATATGAATTTAATGTTTGTATATTTTAAATAAAACTGGTAAATGGTTTTCAAGTCATAATTTTAAACTTTTTAACTGTGTTTTCTTCTTTTTTTAAAAATTGGAACTTTGAAATTTTGACTTATTTATGTGTCTCATATTTTATTGCAATGAATTTATTTCCACTGATAACGTCCACTGTTTTGTGAACTCTCTGATCAAGGGAAAACAGGCACTAATTTTCATATAAATTTTAAGAACCAAATTAAATGATACAATATTGTTAAAAATGTGTTGTTTCATATTAATAGCAAGATCAAAACAATGTAGTTGTTCATTCAACTTGACTAAATCAGGGATCATGTTGTTGTTTTTATTTTTTAGTGTGTGTGTTTTTAATTTTTAGTTTATAAAACTGTTTTTAGAAACTTAAAAGTACTTTTGGCATCTTGTAGAAGAATTAGTATCTGCAATTAAAAAAAGTATTCATACTGAAGGCTAAATGGTCTTAATTTTTTTCTCTTTCTTTAAATACGAATCATATAAATTTAAAGCCAGATTTAGAAGGACTCAGAAATTTCCGACGGTATTCATACTGCTTGTTTTTATATAGTTTCTGAAAATTGCTGCCTTTAAGTTCTCTTTCACTTTTCCTTGTTAAGAAACAAAAGTATGCATCACTTCAGAATGTGAGCGTTTTGTATTAAAAAGATTAAAATGAGATATCACTTTCTTCTAATAAAAAAAGTAGAAAAATACATACGGATATGATATGAGCACTTGTATATTTAAATATCTTATTATATTTTCCACAAAATGCATTTTCATTTGTAAAGCTGTTCTATATGATTAAAAAATATACTTAAAAATTAATTATTTTTAATTATAATTAACAGATTCTATGTAACTCATGTATTTATATACAGTCCAACCTCGATGACACAGATTTTTGATATTTCGAGAAGTCTGAATTCCCTGTGCATACACTATAGAAAAAACCTCTTTTATCTAGTTTTATTTTTTGGTGATCCTTGATTTCCCAAAATATTTTTGATCCCCCTCCCCCCGAAAAAAATAATTATATATAGATTCTTTATTTCAGAATAATTTAAAATCTTTTCTGGAATTCCAATTTTTTGAAATTTTCATGTATTATTATATAAATCTTTTCTTGAAACTCTGATGAAAAAGATTTTGTCATGTTTGACCAGAAGTTGTCAGAATCATTCATTTCTAAAGTAGTAGGCATGCATGATGTGTTCATAGATATGAATATCCCTTCTTAAAATGTGAAAGAACTTTCTAATTTAATGAATTTAAAAGAAATTGATACTTAGAAGGATGTAGTTTACTGTAGACATGTTTTGCAGCGTGTGGTGATTGAGAAAAATCAGAAATGTTAAAAGAAGTTATAGCATTGTGAGATGTATTAGAAGAAAAAGATGACGAAACTTGTGAATTTTAGTAAAATGTAAAATCAAATAAAGACCTAAAGATTTTGTCATTGTTTGAAGTAAATACATGTTATTCAGCATTAAAAATGCCAGTACAGTGACAGTTATTATTTTGTCTGAATTGTTAAAAAATATTTAATGTATACGATTTTTTATATCCTGAATTTCCAATGTAGCAAAATTTTTAGTATTTCCCTTTATTATTAAGGTGTTTTGTAATGTTGAGGTCTGACTGTTCATACATATTTATAATAAAGTATATAAGCATTGAAAAAATATGGACTTTCTTGAAAAAACTAATGCGATCACATTAAACGGTGGACATTAAATATTTATGAACTCATGAATACTTTATTCTTAAATCATTTACTTAATTTCATAAAAATTCTTAGATCTTTTAATTTGCATATTTTAAACAAAACTTAAAAAGGTACTCAACTCATAGTTTTATAGTCATCTAATAATTTTTGTTGTCATTATTGTTAAAAATATAAAATATAACTGTTGAATTCATAATCATTTTATTTTCAATAACTTGTTTTTTACTTAATACTCAAATTTTTATACTGATATGATGAATTTATTGATAGTATGTTTTTAGATTTTTTACATCTTTTATTTTTAAAAAATCTACTTTTCTTTCCTGTATAAGAAAGAATGCATGTATATTTTAGAAATGATACTATACTGAGAAAAATACTCAATCTTATTTTACTTTTATTAAGTTTTTGTTGTTCTTTTTATTAATATTGTTAAAATCTTCAATCATATCCTGATTTTAAAAAAATTACAACCAAACTGTTTCTTTAGTAATTATACATTTAATTCTTTAACTTTTTATTAACTTTACTAGGTGAAATATTCAATTTATTAAGACATTATTTTTAACTTGAAATATTATTTATTGAACTTTTCTATGACTAATCAGTGTCTTAAAAAGCTTATGGCTCATTTGTTTTAAACATATAATTTAAAGAAACTTATAAATTTTTTGACTATAGTAATATTTATTACAGGTGTTGACCTACTTTAAAGTCTTTAACATTGATTTGAAATAATGCTGATATTAGTTTTTGAAAGTATAATTAGAAATTTCTCATGCAGGATTACCATATGTATGGTACTTCTTTTTAGACTTTGATTTCAGTAAAAACTCAAATTTAACTTGTACAAATTCCAGGGCTGATTGTGCTCCGGAAAAAATCCGGATTTCCGGAATTTTTGCTAACAGTGATCCGTAAGTTTCCGGAGATTGAAGATACAGACGTTTAAAAAAATCATTGATCACAGAAGTATCCGAAAATCAAATTTTCAGAGGTGGAACTTAAAAACACAGTTTATTTTATTTGTTTGTAAGGGCGAACCGGAAAGATACTTTATAAGCTTATATTCATGATTAATATTAATTTTTTATCAGTAAATAGTTGTTATAATCATAACTCAAGAAAGTAAGACATATTTGTAAATTTTAATTACTTCTCCAGATAGGTATGTGTAAATGGTATATGTATGTGTAAAATTTTAAATATATTTTAAGTAAACTAAGAAATATTGAGGAAAAGGAAGAAAAAAAACCTTGTTTAAATTTTTTTCTGATTTTTCAATTTAAACTGTTTTTTTTTTTTAACTCAAGAAATTTTCCGGAATTTTGACTTGGGCTCACAATCACCCCTGAAATTCCAAAAACAATTTTAAACCAATATCTATTATATTCAATAATTCGTTAGTTTTACTAAAACAATAAAAACATTTTGCTTAATCATGTGCAATTTTTTGTTGGCCTCCTATCCTTCTCTAGGTGAAAGGATTTTTTTTAAAAATATGCTATTAGAATAAAACTTAATTGAAAAAAAAATCCTACTGCAAAGTAATGCTAATACTTTATAAACTGGGCATTGATGCAATGTTAACAAACCACCGGGTATTGTTTTTTTTATGTTCTAAGTATTCTGAAGCATATTAATGTTTAATAAACGCTGTTAGTAATTTAAATATGTGTATACATATTTGAACACCAACAACTGTTTAATATTTTGATACTGATACCTTTAACTAATTGTACATTTAGTTGTGTAAAGTTCTGACGAAGATGCTTACTTGCCCAATCATTAAAATGATTTAATTCTGTAGAGAATTGTGACATAAAACAAAAATCATTTGTTACTTTTTCATTTGTTAATTTTTATCATCATTTGAAAATAATATTGTCCACTGGCTTAGTTAAAAGAATTATTTTATGAGATTTATTTCAAGAATAAAACTGTTCCTCTAATTTAGGTTATAAGACATTTAATGTTTTTTTTTTCTATAAAATTCCACTGCAAATATTTAGTTTGAAAAAATCTCTATAAATAACTTAAAACATAGTAATTATGTATTAATTAATATGTATAAAATACATATTGTATTAAAACTGTTGTGAATTAAGTTTTCTATAACTATGTCATTAAACTGTCTCTAAATATTTATATATTTTTTTTAAATTTGTACTGCAAAGGTTATGATAAGATTTTGTTAATAATTTCTAAAAATTTAATAGTGAAATAGAATTCCTTTGAGACCATGCAGCTGAATTTGTCTTCTGTTGCTCTCTGTTGAAACTAAAAGATTACTTTGCCTTGGATCTTTATTATATCATTACAATTTTTGTAAAACAATATTGTTTTAACAGAATATACTATTGTACTTAAAGAGTTTAAATTCAAAATGGAATTTTTTTGTGAATATTTTTTCTCTTGAATATAGAAGTTATTTACAGTCTTAAAAAGTCTTTAATTTTTAATTTTGTAGTGAACTGATTAATGTTAACTAAAAGAATGGTGAAACTGTAAATTGGCTATGAATTTACTAATTTGTTCAAAGATTGATTTTAATTTCTCTATAACTGTTTCAATATGTATTTTAATACTCTTACCTTTTTGGAGAACACAATTCTTTGTTTACTATGACATAAAAAGTTTATGATATTGGTTGACTCTTATTTCTCGATATTATTCATTCCAACATATATTAAGCTCAAACTACATCAGATATTAAGTATCTGGATGAAGTAAATGTAAAAAAAAAATCTCTTTGGGGGGAAAAAAGGATATTAGTTAATGTTTAAAACATGTCAAAAAGTTTTCTTAATGATATTATACTATTTGAACAAAAATTATTGAATACTTTTGGTTTTTACAATTTCTGGAATATTGAACAGGAACTTTGAATATTCTATGATTGTGCCAGTACTCAAAATATATTTGGTCACAAAGGAATTCAGGTGCCAATGAAAAACAAAAAACCATTTTAGGCACTTATTCTGAATGAAAAATGGTATATAATGTAAATGGTTCAATACACAAAGATTTTATTTTGACTGTATGAAACATAAATTCCTTTTTGAATATGTAGGATTACATTTATTTAAATTCAATAAAAATGTTATAGTTTGATAATGAATACAATTAATGACTTTAAAATTCATGAAGATTATTAACATATAAAGAAACAAAAAAAAAATTATTGGTTTTGATGAATTTCAAAAAATGTGCTATTCATTTGGTACCAAAAAAAGTTGATCGCTAATTACAATATTCATTTTAAAAAGAAATAAAAGTTTAGTCTCCGCGTTTTGAAAACCATGCTTCTTTACATTTATACAAAATTATCTCCCTTAACACTGTAACACTTTTTACTCATTTAGTAAGAAAGAATCTGCCATGTTTCCTACTTTATAAATGAGACTGGTAGCTTAGTCATGCCTTCAATTTTCTCAGACTGGTTCAGCAGACTATGTTAATGGTAAAATTATCAACACTAAAACCAAGTTTATCTATATATAATTTCACAGGAAATCAAAAATTAGTTCACACTATAAGAAGTTAACTTTAACATGTTTAAGTTAACAATTGTGATAATTATAGATTTTCTTAGCTGGATTTTTTTTTCTTAGTGTTTTAAGTTCTCTACATTCAAATATAAAATATTTTCGTACATTTTAAAATGTTTATTTTTTATAATTCTAAGCAGTTCAGCTAGCCTATAAGCTTAAAACAAAAAAGATTACAAATTTTCTCAATTTAAACGAATATTTTTGTAAATAAAGTTTTTATTGCAGGAGACAGCATACCATGTTTTCTCTGGAATATTTAAAAATTGAGATTTTTAATATACATGGAAGGAAGCAACTCTTAACTTATTGACAAATGTGATCTCCCATAAATGAAAGTGCTGTCTCCCTGCAAAGATTTTATATACCAGAACACCAAATTTTTTCAAAAATTTAGATATATATTAGTCAAACTGGTCTTTTAATAGTTATTTAATTTCCTTTTTAGATTAAACTATACATATTTAATCAATTAACTTTTTTTTCTCCAATAATCTGGAATAGTCTGCCTTTGAAAATCAAACCCACGATAAAGTAAATTATCACATTGCATATTCTTCCATCTAACTCTTTGTCATGTCTCGATTGACGGATAGATTTATTGTTTTTTGTTCATAATAAGCATTAGCAACAAATTAGCATTATTATGAAGACTTTAAAATATCTCGAATTAAATTATATAGTAGTTATTGAATTTTCAGACAGCATATTCAAGAGTATTCTTCACTCATATATATATGCCGGGTGATTTAAAACTGGAGGAACAAACTTAAAAAAGAAGGGTAGACTTTGATGGCTTGAAATCATATAGGTGCAATGCAGGGTTGGAATTGCTATTTTAACAAGACAAGTGAATTATTAAAAACTGTCACTGAAAAACCATCTACAGCCACATGCAGAGGTGCTCTCTGAAATCATTAGAAGAAAGCAATGAAATTTTCTGAAAATTCCCAGCTTTCTGGTCAGTCAAATTTCAGATAGCTGGACTTAAACAGTTAATGGGTAAGTACAATATTAAAAAAAATTATGATTGATATTTAATTTTATCTGGCGGCAAGCAAGTAGAAAATAAAACTTCTGCTACTTATATATATATATACTTTATTCATTTATATCAAGATTTTTCTCTTGATTTATGTTCTTAACTGTAATACTTTCAGACTTGTCAACCACTAAGGCCATTTCTCTGTTATTTAAAGTAGTAGCAAAATTTGTGATTTACCATTCGATTTAAAATTATTTTGATCATCACCGCATTTTAATATGCTATAGATATTGTAATGTTTTAAAGTGCTGGTGGAATTTGAAAAAAAAAACTTTGCTTACATTGTTTCTATTCTTCTACAACTTTGAATTGTATGTAGAGTCAAGACTTCCGTGCTGGTAGCTTTGTACTTCCTTCAATGATTTCTTCAGCAGTAAGTTATGACTTTGGCTAGGTTCTTACAGTTCTAAAAATTGCTAATAAGTTTTTAATTCATCAAACTGCTTTTAAAAGCCCTTAGCGATTTTATTTTCATTTTTTAAAATATTCTATTTCTGCCCAAAAGGATAAGCTATACTCAATGCTCCGTGCACTAAACTGGAAAACAGTGTGAATAAAGTACAGAAGAAAAAAAAAAGATTAACACATGATAAGTGATTTAACCAATGAGGACAGGAAAACAAGAATATAGAAAGAAGGAAATTAAATTTATAAAGTTCGAATCCTTCAAAATTTGCTTCTAAACTTTGTTTAAATACATAGTTACTTTCTCAATGAAGAGCTCATTTACCTTAAAGCTTTTGCTGTTGACCGTGGGCTTCCTTCTAATATTATTGATTCCATTTATAGAATTATATCACACAATCGAACAAACCCTATAATTCAAAATTTAGCAATTTGATCGTTTTACCCTATTATCTGAAAATCAGTCCCTAAATTGCTGAAATTTTGACTAAATTTGAGTTTAAAGTAGAATTCTTCCCTGTAAACAAACCAAATTTCACCAATCTTAAAGAATCTATAGCTGATATTAATAGCTGGTGTATTTATCAGATTTCTTGACAGAGTAATCTTTTGTATAATGGGCAAATTAAATGTCCCTTAAACTTACAATAACATTAAAGATATGTCCAAAATCGGGATATTAAACTTTCTTCCATCGCCCTACACAGTTGGAGCTCTAATCATAGGTTTGAGTTTTCATCTGCCAAGCTTGGTTTCTGAGAATCTCCCCATATTTTAAAAAATTCTAATAATTTAGTTGATTATCTTTCTAGCATCTCTTCCTTTCCCAATGTTAGGAAATCTATTGTGATTTAATTCTTTGCCCCTGTGAGTTAACTCCCTCACCATTGTTTCTTATCCTTCTTTTTATTATCTTGTTCCTCTGTCCTGAATGGTTAAACCACTTGGCACATGTTTATCTCTTTACTTCTCTAATGTTATTTGGTGTTTAAACACTGAGGAAGATTCTTCTTTAGAGAATAGAAACCATAGTATACCCATTTCTATTCTTTATTTACATTTTTCAGTTCAGTTCTTTAATTAAAAATTTTTTTTTTTGCTTTCTGAATTGACCCCTTTATTTTAGACTTACATTGGTTAATTCATATGCTAATATTATTTGTTTAATAGATGTATAGGTATAACAGATTTGATTTACTTAAATATGTTAATTCTTTCATCATTATCAAATATATATTCATAAAATCTTTAAAACTGTTTATAAATATGTCATTATCTTTTTGTAATTCGTGAAATGTGGTTACAACAGGCATCAAAGTTCTACGACTTTGGAATACAAAAACTTGTACCCAGCTTTAACAATGGTGCAACTACGTTGAAAAATAAGGCATGTAAGAGTAAGTAATTTGTGCAGTACATTTAGGGGCCGTTCAAAAAGTACGAACATCACGAAAGGAGGGGATTTACTACTTTGTACGATGGGGAGGGGGAGGTATTATTCAAAGTACGTACATTATAAGCATACACCAAATTTAAATTTAACTTTTTCCTACACACGTATTATACATATGTTTGTTCTTGTATTTTTTTTTCACACGGCTACCGCTTGTTAGAATGAGTAAATCAGTTCTCAAAATAAGTTGTCTCGCAAAATAAAAAATTGCAAACACCAAACTTTCCCCTATTGGTGGTATTTCCCCGTTGGGTGCTATTGTTTAAATAATTTAAACGAATAAATTATTTTAAATATTTAATTTTATTAAAAACATAATTATTTTAGTTTTTATCAAAGAGGGGGGTAGACTAATAAAATGTACATACTCTAAGGGGGGGGGAGTACGACCTTATGTACGAAGGGGGGGAGGAGTTTAAAATTTCTCCATTTTTGTGTACGTACTTTTTGAACGGCCCCTTATCAATAAAAAATTTTCAAGTACGTATGCAGCATTGTATCTTTACTTTTCGAAAAGGGGCCTCCCTGGCCAAGCCATATCGCCCACCAATAGCTATGCAAGGCGTGGAGGTAGTGGGTTCGAATCCCACTGTTACCCTGGATGTATCTTCTTGCTGTCCTTCTCCGAATTGTGCTATTTGTTATTCTACTTGACAAAGGTTTATAAGCCTTAATTGAGCACACAAGCCAGCAAATATATGTAATAACTTTTTGAAAAATCCTCATACTATAAAAGCAGTTAGTATAAAATTCAAACTATGTTTCCTAATACAATAGCTAACAGCTAAATTATTAAAGATTTCCAATTTAAAATTCGACCCTTGTTTGTTAATATTATCAGCTAATGTTTTTAAGGATTTTCAATTGAGAATTTCCAATTAACAGGTTATAAATTTTTTGGCAAGAAATCAGAACTCCAATATCTTTATTTTTTGCCACATTTACAATAATCTACACACCACTGAGATTTGCAAAATGATCTAAAAAGAACTGCATAAGCAATTGTGGAGTTGGTGAGCATGAATGTATAAATGCCAAAGGACATATGTTGATAAGAATGTCTTTTTCTTAATTTATGACATAAATATATATGCTTCTAAATCAAAATCATTTCCTAACACTAACATATAATGCATAGTAGCAAAAAATTTAAATATATTGTACTGTAATTGCTGCTTTTAAGACATATTTTAAGAATTATTAAATATTGCATTTGTAACTCAATAAAACAGTTACAAACTAAATATAAAAATAAATTATGTCGGGCAATATTCATAAATACTACTCTAGGTATGGTGATAGAAGATGAAACAAATTATGCTGCACACACAAATAAAAATTATTACTGGGCAACCTCTCGTACTTCAGTTACATATTCTAGTGCAAAAGAGTTACGACGGGACATTCTCGCTACCTATAAGCTTAACTGAAAGGCACATCTTTGAGAGAGGGAAAACATTAAAAAATAAACTAAGAAAATTTAATGCCTCATTGGTGTGAGTAACCTGTGACTAAGAGAAAGTCTCTAAGACTTCAATACAAAACCCCTATCTTAAAATGCACCAACTGGAATCTCTCCCTTTTTTGCATCCCTAATGAAAGCTTGATAAATCTGTTCAGCGCAATTCTAGATAAATACGCTAGTGACAATTTATGCTAGAAATTGGCCAAACATTTTTTACTCTTGATGTCCGATGTTTCTAAAATCACGGACCAAAGAGCCCTAGGCAATTAAATAGAGGCAGTTTAAAGAAGCAATGGGATTTTCCCATAGTGTAAGATAGAGCAGCTATTTTTAATGCAGTCAGAGAGATTAGTTGGTGTAAAGAAGGTAATGTAAAAGGATTTTTTGCATTTAATTTTCTTCGGTGAAGAGAACATTTTATTACTCGATTGAGAGAAAGGTTCAAGTGGCAGCGACATTTATCTTTTTTTATGTAAATGCTTATGGTTTTTTTTGATGCAGCTGGTTTTTTTCAAAGTGCATTTACTTTTAATAAATATTTTTGCTTTTTCTACATAAATTTTTTATGTAAAAGAACATTTAATTTTTTTTTTATATGTTGGGTTCTGACTCCCCTGGCTATGATGCCCATGTCAGCATGATCTCATTGTCTAGCAAACTAATAGTTTCTTTTTTCTTTATTTATTTACTTATAAGTCAATAAAATAGAAAATAACTAAATATTTATTAATATACGTAGTAGATAAATAAAATTAATTCAGTTTGTCATTTAATTCTTATTTTCAATTCACTTTAATTTCATTTTAAATTCAAACTGTCCAACAAAAAAAGAACTGGAGTCAAAGTGTTTTTAGCAACTCAATACATAAGGGGTACACAGTAGACCTACCTCCTCGTGGTGTACCCTGGGCAACGCTCTATGCGGCTAAATGGTCTACAATTTTCGGCAGAGAAAGCATAAGCAATAAGAATTGGAGTGAGACATATATTAAGGCAGTACCAGATAAGCCTCGCCGAGATGCAGTAGCCACTTTTAGACTCCTAACAGGTCATGATTATCTAGGAGAACACCTGCATCGTATAGATATTTATGACCACTCTCAGTGTCAACTGTGTGGTTCTGGAGCACCTCCATTGCTGTAGGAGGCTCCATGGACTTGACTCGGAGACTGCAAGATATTGGCGTGCGAGAGAGCTTTTGGGAAGATGACTTTGGTCTTTTACTATTTTTATTGTTCTGTTATTGTTTGTATTCCCTACCATTAGAAATAAAAAAAAATGACTCAGACTCACTTTACTCAAAAGTCTGTTTAACTCTGATTCCAAATCCATAGCCCTGATAAAAAAAAAAAGTCACACTGTTTAAAACTTGAATGTTTACGAAAATGTTATACTCTCCTTTGTCTGCTTCTCCAAGAAACTTTTTTTCAAAATTTTGACATTTGTGTCTGTTACATAAGTAGCAGTCAATTTTTACTTTTTAAAAATTTTTCAAATTCGTAAAAGTTAAAAAGACTCCAAACAAGTACAGAGAACTCCAGGAGTTATCCATGTGAAAAATATTAAAAGTGCTTGATGATTTAACTTAGTTACAGGTATTCAAAATCTATAAATGTTACATCTGAAATCGTGGAATTGCCCTGATACAAAATGGCCTGTAGAACGAAATATACCAATTATTCTAGTAACTTGATTATACATAATCAAGTAGACCATCATACTATAACTATATCAGAATATAAATAGATTTATCTCTGTAACACTTTCATAATATAGTAAATTGCTTAAAAAGTTCAGAAATGCGTGCTAGGTACATAGGACAAAAACTATAGTATAAACAGTATAGTACATTTTACCTATATTTTATTTCTTTTTCCTATATTTTATTATTCTGATGCATATTTTTTTGTTCTTGTGAGTATTTTAAGCAAAACATGCCATTAAATAATGGAAATAAATATTTTAATGAGAAATATTGATTAAAGGCACAGAAGTTTAACAAATTGAGAAAATAACCTTTATGCACACTATTTGAGCAAACACTTTTATAAAAATTGTGTCTATTTAATGCTAGATCATTGATTTATCTATTTATTTCAGAACATTTTTAAACCCTCCTACTTCAGATCTAAGATACTAGACCGTTGCCAATTCCAGGGCCTGTGCAAAGCAATCACGATCTTGCCAAATGTGATAAAATCGTAAATTCAACGAAACAAATTACATTTTTGGCAAATAATTTTTTCTACCAATAAGAAAATATAGATCTACCATATAGAAATATAGATCAGTATGAATTTTTTCTTAACAAATCTTGTATTTTTGTTCGATTACAATAATTTACTTTTACATCACATAACTAATTAGAATTATATTACGCTCAGATAATGTAAGCAACAAGAGATATTTTGTAAACATAAAAAAATACAGATTTGTTGCCAGATCACGCAAAACTGTGTGACGAAACTCTTTAAAACGGTTTGTGTCAATAAAGCAGACTAAGTGGTAGCTAGATGCATATTATCATCTTACTATTTTTGCAGACACTATGTTTTTTCATGACACTAGCATATTGATTATTAAAATAAACTTATTGCAAAATTAGAAAACTTAAATGGTTGGTAGAAGAAAATTGAACTTTGATTATATATTTATAGATTACCACTTTTCAATGATAGATATAGTATAACCACCTGCAGTTGGCTAGCAATGAACATGCTAAATCCACGCCTGAATTTCGATAAAATAAATTTCTGTGTGTAATACAAAAACCCATAAATCAAAAATAAATTATTCAAATAACTTATCTTCCCTAGCGATTCTTTTTTTCTGAATAATTATTTCAATATGATAAAAAATAATCAAGACAGTAAACATTCTTTTATTAAAAAATGAGACTTGAATGAAACGTTTTCCTTAAAATGAAATATATATATTTATAAAATAGTCGGAATCTGAAAAAACACCAAATGTTGCTTTAGGTTTATTCTTATATTACTTCTCTAGTCTAAGAAGTTTTCAAAAATTAATCCTAACCTATGTGTTATTTATTTTCTCAAAGACTATAAAACATCTACATTTTTTCACCTCCTATTCATTGCTCATTTACTCCACCTCAACTATAAAATGACTCTTGATTTGAATTTACATTTTATAAAAATCATTCAATCTATTCTGAATTGAAGTTTTCAATGGGGGGGGGGAGGAATCAATCATAAAATATTAATGAAATTTGCATAAAATATTAATAATAATATTAATAATACTAATAATTTGAAGTTCTTAACACAGGTCCAGTAATTCTGACTAGTGGATCAATTAACTGATGTACATCAGTTAAAAAAAATTTTTTTATGAATTTTCAAAAACAAACTATTCAAAATATAATTATAAATAGACATGACAACATTCTTCTAACAATGTTTGTTTCAGTTTTAACATGGTAAACAAAGCTCATTGAACTCGTAATCACAACTTATCTGAAAATTGAATTACAGATTTAAATGAAAAAATATATTAGTTAAACAAGTTTATCTAGATTGAAGAAATAAATGTTTTTTTTAAAAAAATATCAGTAACATTTATTGCAAAAACTAGGCAGAGTTATTAATTCAATACTAATTAGACCAGACAGTTAAAAGAGAATAAAATAAGCTGATCACAAACAAGTCTAAATCAACAGCACATTATTTATTATCATTGATTACAAATTACTTGCTTAAACAGTTATAATAGTTAATTATGAATAAATGTTATAGAGAAACAGAAAAATAAAAATTTAAATAATTGTTTATAAATCAATTATTTAATATAGAAGGGACATTAAAGCATGAGGAAATACTAAACACTTTTGTCAATTTTTTTTTCTGCATCAAGTGATTCAATTATACTCAAACACTTTCTCAATAATCAATGGATACTTGCTCCAAAATGGTTGCCAACTCCTAATCACAAATAGTAATGGCTAATGAGAAGTTAAAAGAAAAACATCACAGATGGAGACTAAATTGAAAGGCATAGTTCATAACGAACCTTCAGGCAATCAACCAGACATATTTTGTAAAATTAATTGTCAGAATTTAGCAGTGGCACTTAAAGGAGGCGCAGACAGGTACAAATATGGGGATATTCCTTGTGACTTAATCATCATGTTCAAGCTTATTATAATTCTTACATTTTTATTAGTAGTTGAACTTAAAGAAGGAAAGTTATTGAATGAAGTAAAATTCAAGCAAAAATCTGTTTTTTAAGGTTTTGAATATAGTTTTTCATTTATATCAGATATCTCAGGCACAGGCTCTTTGTGTTTTTGCAATTGTTCGCTTTGCACTTCCACAATATCCTCTGTGACTTATACATCCTCATGTTCAAGATGATCAAGTTTTATTGTACTTTTTGCATTTTTATTAGCAGCTGAACTTACAGAAGAAAGGTTATTAGATGAAGAGAGCTTAGAGCGCAAAACTTTTTCTCTAGGTTTTGAAAATAACAGTTTTTCATTTATATCAGAAGTATCATGCACAGGTTCTTTGCGTTTTCGCAATTCAGTAATAAATGCCAATGCAGTGGAAGTGTTATCAGCATTTGATGATAAAGGGACATCTTCCAAGGAATATTTAATCCATTTTTTACGACCTTTAAGGGGGGCATGATTTTTACGATATTTGTTCCTGGGTACCATTGGTTTTTTAAACGAAACAACGGAATCATCCTTTCTCTTTTCACTGACTTTGACAGAATTCAAAGGTTTTACGAACTCGGATGTTTCAGTATCTCTGCTTTCGGGAAAGCATTCATGAGTATTGTTTTTAGAAATCCAAGATTCATGAGCAACTTCTAATGACTTTAATTCACCAAAAACGTCTTTTGATCTTGAAAGGAATTCATTGGAACCCTTTAGATTAAAATTTTTTGCAGTCTCGGTAGTTGGACGAGAAGACATTAGTCTAGAAATTAATCGCTTATTTAAAGAGGGAGATAAAACAACTTTTTTCATTGCTTAGTGAAAAATTGTTTGCATTAATGTGTAGCAATGTCGATCAGGTTTCTCAGTATACTACATTTCAACTTGCAGTCGATCTCTCTACGTTCTGGTTAGCAGGTAAACGATTTGTTTACAGACAAAACTAGAGAGTTTCCGTTTTCTTATATCTGTACTAAAAAACTCTGGACTGAAATGGTGGTTGCGAATTTCGATAGTTCTGTAGCTAGCATTTTTGTCGAGAAAAGCACTGACTCCGGAGATACAGTGGCAAAGCAAGGGTTTTTGCCGCCCAAGGAGCACATCTAAAACAGACAAACATTTAAACTTTAAAATAAAACAGCACGCATTTTCTTGTCAAAAGTGTCAATCAGTTTTAAGTTCCAAAGCCGTCTCTGTGCTGGGATTTTCCCTGATATTTCTGAATCGGTACTAGTTCTCGCTTTCCGATTCGAATATCATGGCAATTTAAAAAGTGTTTAGGAATTGTTTAAGTAGTTTTTGAGGATGGGATAGCCTAGCTAGTAGGGAGTTGGGCTCATGTCCGAGAGCTCATGTGTTCAATCCCAATTGGCCGAATACTTCCCGTGTACAAAATGGTGACTGTTGCTGGCTAAATTTGTCGAGGTCTCAAAGTCCTCCAAGTTCCTATAACATATCAGTATCTCTTGGGACACTGGATCAGAAATCTACCATGATCTGGTTCAGTTTAAAATTACAATCTGCGGATGGATGGATAGTGTGTGAATGTGTCCCTTCTGTAAAACGGGATGTGACGTATGAATGTTGTCACCGGATCATCCTCAGAGATGTTTTCCAGGCATCTCCAACAGCCCATTGTGCAACTCTAGTGTGACGTAGATAAAAGTACCAGTACAAAGTAGTTTTGTACTTGTTTTTTAAAGTAGTAGTACTTTATGTGCATCGCACTAGCGCTGCACAGTAGGATATTAGTGATTGTATTTTTTAAAGAAAGTTCTGAAGTTCTTTACTAAAAAATCGAGGTATAAATGAGGCATTTTTTAAAGGTATAAAGGAGGTTGTTATTTAAATACGTCGTTAGATTGAAAAGGGTGCAAATGAATACCTCAAAATTAACCTCTGATATACTTTAAGTATACCGCCACAGTATTTTAAAGTATATCTATACTTTAAATATTTTTTGGGGGTTTACGACTTCTAATGTTCTACTCCGTAGCCCTGTAATTTTGAACCCAATCCAGAAGACAAGGGAATTCCTGGATCGAGTATCGCAGAAATTAGCCTTCGTGGAGGACTTTTTGATGGAACTAACCAACATTTAAGTTACATGGAGAGGAAGACCACGAGAACCTCCCATGGTTAGCCTGACGGCAAGGGGACTCTAACTCATGATCCGTCTACCACTGAGGATATTTCACGTCAGCATTATCGTCTGTGCAAGCCGGATGCGGAATTCGTGTAGACTGGGATTCGAATCCGGTTCGCCTCATTGGAAGGCGAACGCTCTATCCCCTGAGCCATCGCTGCTCATGTTAGTGGTTTCTGATTATTCAGATATATTATTTAATTTTAATATTGATTTTTAATATTTTTTTAAAAATAAATTGCTAAATAGTTTATTTTTGTTGCCGAAGTTACAAATTGAAGGCTCGAGTAAATAAAGTGTACGAGTGGTTTTTTTGAAGGAAACAAAAACAGAGATTTATACTGGAAAGTTTTTATTTGAATTCTATAAGACATTAATTAATTATGTTAAGTCATTTAATTCCAAAGATCTCAGTGGATGAAGTATCCAAGTGACAGTCCCTGAATGTTTTTAGCGTAAAATAATGTTTCAAGTGCAAGAGTCAATAAACAGTTGCGGAACAACCTAAAAAACCTCTCACTTGGCTTTATGCAAAGATGGCAAGAGTAGAAATTCTAAATCGCCGATAATTTGAAACAGTGACTAGAAATATTAAACTAAATTACGAAATGATACAAAAAAAAGTTTTTATAATTAAGCTTTTTTTTTTTTTTGTTCTTTACAACTATATTAACTTTTGAATGGCAGGGGATTCATCGGCAATCTTTTAAAGTGTGTGTGTATGCTTAAAATGCTAAACGTCAAATCTTAAATGTTAAGGTTACATCTTACATATTTGTAAAAAAATAAAAGTAAGTAAAAAAATTAAATAAATAAACTAAAAAAATAAAATAATTATGGATATTTTTTTTTACTATAAGTCGGTGTAATGTAGTTTAACTATAAACACATTTCTTATTAGCTTTTAAATTAGATTAACTTTGTAAAGTAGTTATTTTTTAAAATTTTTTCCACCTTTCATTCATCAAATTCGATTAATTCTCGTACAGTCAAAAATTTAAGAAAAACTAATAGTTAAACACTTTTCAAGTTTGATTTTTTCCAAAATTTTGTCTATCTCTGAAATTTTATTATTTTTAATAGTAGTTGCGAAATGTGTATTTCCGAATTCCATTAATGCTTCTCCGCTATTATTTAATAGCGATTTGACAAACTCTTTTATATAAGAATTTAAAAAAATTAATTAATTTTTGTCTTCAAAATATCTACTAAAAATATGCCTCTAATGTTAAGATTTGTCTTTTAATTTTTTTGTTGTTGCATAAGTGGAATAAATTGTTATTCATAAATTATAGTTTGTTAAGCTTTAACATTAATTAAATTAATCATTCTTAAGATTACTTACTCAAGACTGAAGGACTGTATTTTTAGATTAAAATAAGTTCCATTTTTATTTTATTTGCTTTTTTAGTGTAACAGTAGACTAAATAACTAATTTTACGACTTGTTCACACTAACCCCATGGCCCCCTCTAAATTTTCAGGCTCGCAATGCTCTTCATAATATTACTTCCCAAAAAAAGTTTTTTTTTTTTTTTTTTTAAATTTCTGAACGTAACCTGGCTGAGAACAGCTCATCTAGTAAATATCAAACTACAGGTAGGAGAAAGCAGCAACGAAAGGAATATATTCCTTTTGAAATGCCCGTCAAAATGTACGCTTTTTTTTCCTCCTTTTCCTCTTTTTTTAAGCAATAGTTTTATAATACTGTTAATAAAGTAGTTTTTTAAAACTGGTGACTGAATTTATTTATTTCAAACAATTTGCATACAGTTTTCAAAAAAAAAGATTTTTTAAATATAATTATCAAAAAACTTACCAAGTATTTTCGGATTTTTGTTTTCTAAAAAAAAAAATAAAAATAAATAAAGTAAATTAAAAATTATTCTTAAACTTCTCAAGTGAAAATAAACATTCTCCTTTTTTTTAAATTTATGAAAAATTCATTTATTTGAATAATTTCCATTCCATAACTTTTTAATGACTATATTCTCAGAATTAAAAAAAGGATACGAAAAAATTATTATTTCATGATATAATAAAGTTTTTTGTTTCGAAATACATGAAAAATACTTAATATAAATATTGTTAAATAGTTTACTTGAAAGAAAACTTTTCTTTCGATGTTCAGTCAAATAGATTTTTTTATTAATGCTGAAATTGCTTCCTTTTAAATATTTATCCAAAAATAAATTTGCATCATTTCCAAATTTATTTTTCAAAAATCTGTCTTATTTCAATATTACTTAAAAAGTCTGACTACATGACTATCAAGTGTCTTTTCAAACTATTTATGTCTCGTGAATGAGAAAATTAGTTTACATTATATTCATTAAAACCAAGAATCAAATAATTAAACATAACATTATTTACTATTGACAGTAAAAAGGGTACAAAAACTAACAGTATAACTTATAAAAATCACTATGACTTGAGATTTTTTAATAAGTGTTTTTCCAACTTGTGCAAAATAGCTTCCTTCTTATTTTTACTTTATTCCTACCTTAAATTTTTCATTCTTGTTTTATTTATTTACTACTTTCATGAATAAATTTGAAACAAAAACATAAAATGCTATTAAATCAAGACTATTATTTATAAATTCAAGAATCAAGATATATAAATTCATATAAATACAATTACACATAAATTCAAGAATCAAGTAAAAAGGCATAAATTTTATTACGATTGACCACCAGAAACGTATTACTTAAAAGCTAGGTATTTAAATTCGTAAATTAGCTTCACTCTTATTTTAACTTTATTCCTATTTTAAGTTTTTCATTCCCATTTATTTGTTATATTTCTTTTCATTAATTTTTTGATAAATAAATTTAAATATAGATATGCCATTAATTCAAGAATCAAATAATAAAGCATAATTTTTTTTACCATTGACCGCATGAAGCGTATAAGTAAGAGTTTTTCTCTTTTCTAAATTAGTTTCATAATTGTTTTAATTTCTTTACTATTTTAAACTTTTCATTATTTTTCATTTATTTATTCTTTTGATAAATTGAATTTAAAAGTATTTAAATGTCATTAAAAATCCATATACATTTAAAAATATTTTTTCGTTTTTTAATTTTTTTCTGTTATTCTTATCAAAATTGGTGGAAAGTTTTTAAGTGCCAAATTATTAAAAGCTTTTTTTTTTAAATCATTATTTTAGATTCCCTTTTTTTAAACTATTATTCAATTTTTTCATACAATAATTTTTCATTCATCGTAAATATTTGTACAAAGAAGAATAATTTCTGCTACTCCATTTTTGATTAATACCTGTGCATAAAATTTTTAATGTAATAATATCTAAATTATGTAATATCTAGGGGAACGTTAAGCAAGGTGAAACGCTTTTTTTTAATTTTAAAAAATGCATTTATTTTTAATGTTGTAAACATAAAAATGAAAGAAAGAAAAAAAATCGAGTTTTCGAAAATGTGCTTAAATGAGTAGATGAAATTCTAAAAATTCTTCTTTAAAACAAAATCTTTTTTTTTTTTTCCAAATAAAGTGTATATTTTTTTTCGTCTTCCAATTTTTATTGTACCTTTTTTCGTAGCTAAATGGCAAAAATAATTATTCGTTATAAAGAGTTTAAGGAATTCTAAATAAAGTCAGTAATTATTGCAACTGTATTCATAAATAATTTATTTTTAATTTTTAAAAAAGTGCTTTTTCTTTATTAGGAGTTTATTTACCAGGCAAATTTAAACATCACCATATTTAAATATTTCTATAGTTATTATATTAGTTATTTTCCAAGTAAATTAAATTTTCAGATCGGTTATGTAATAGTCTTTCAATTCAATCAAAATTAAATTTCTAAATTATAATTTGCTTTTTAAATATAACGAATGAATTTTATATTTTTCAAAGTGATACTAGATGGCAGTGCTACTCATTGTCCAGATTTGTCGAAATAAAAGAGAATTTGAAACGTACGACCGTAGATGGCGCCAGCTGTTATTATCTCAAAAGTTTTTCACTATCATGTTTGTTATGCATTTTTCCCCCTATCGAAGATAAAACTATTATGCACTGAGAAATAAATTAAGTATTTTACTCTAATTTTAAGCATATATGTGTAAATAAAGAGAAAAACTTATTTAATTGCTATTTTCTGGATGGAAAAAGTCACAGTTTAAAAAAGAAAAGAAAGATATTCTTAGCTAAATTATAAAAATTGTAAGTTAATAAAAAATAAAATAATTTAGAATGATTTAAAATTGTACTTTTCACAACATTTAGTATAAAGTTTTATTAGTTACATTAGCACGAAGAATTTTTGAATTATAATTACACACCATCCTTGTTAAAATGAATACCAAACAATCAGGAAAATTTGAAACATTAAAATGCGGAAAATAGGCGATTTTATATAATTCAACTGAAGTCAGCTGTAATTCATTCGAAATTAATAAAAATTTCTGAAGATAGTATTTGTCGACGTCCGTTTATGATGAAATTAAGTCATTCCATATTTTCTGAAATCTGAAAATTTTCCCTTATCTGAAAGTGTACTGAAGTAGGCAGAATTAAGAAGGTAGTTACTTGGGTTGCAACTCTAGGCATAGGCGTAACGTCGGGTGGAGGGTGGCACGGAGGGGCATGTGCCTCCTGATTATTTTACAAAAATGCAAATTTTTCCTCAATTGATTGCATAATAATTTTTTTTAACAGCTGAACTAAAAGTAAGATTATTACATCAATTGTCCCATTTTTTCTATTCAAATCTTCTCCCGCTAATTATTATTATTTTTACTTAGTTTATCTTTAATACTTAGTTTGGCATTTATCAAAGATAAAGGTCATTTTTAAAAAGAGAAAGAGATTTTAAACTACTGACTTAATAATCGTTTGCTTCAAAGCTTTTCGGTTATTTTTGTTCCATGTACTAACTAGTGAGTGTTGGTAAAAACAGCTGTTGAAAAAGCAGGTGCAGTGAATATCGGTCTATTTTCCTTAAATGGTAAAAGGGATCGTTTATTACCAATTAAGACTTCGTAATGCACCCATTTTTTGGAATGTACTCCTTCACAAGTTTGGTTTTAAAAAAAAAGATCGTTTGTTTCATTTAAAATTTGAGTATTAACACTCGTAAGAAAAAAAAAGTCCCCTAAATGTGCTTGTTTTCCATTTTTCCAATTTTTTTTTTTAAAAAATTGCATTTCTCTTAAGCTAAGTGAAATATTTTTATTGTAAGATTACAGAAAAATTACTTCTTTAAATTGTATTAACTACATTAATGTCTAGTAATAAAATATAATTTTATTTTACAAATTTATAGTTACTATTTGTAACTAGTAATTTTTACTAGTATAAATAATAATAATTGCAGAAGTAATAACTACCAATGTTAGGGAAGAAATAAAATCCTTCCCTTTCAATACAATAAATATCGCCATAAAAAATTTATTTATAGTAAAATCTTTAAAAGTTAAAAGCTTTTATGAGAGAAACTCATTACCATACAATCATTGATACATGGAGAAATAAAAAGGTATAATAAACTATGAATGTTCATAATTCAATCTAAACTGTCACTAATCTGGTCAAATGTTTGAATTATTAAGAATGAAGTGAAAAATGTTTTAGTGTTCCTTTCAATTTCATTTTCGACTTTCTTCTTCCTCTTCTTTTTTTTTTTTTAGTGATAAGGGTTTTGTTTATTCGGTTATTTTGGTTATTTTTTCGTCTTTTAAAGTTTATATTTATTAATGAAGTGCACAAATAAACCTTAAATATGAAAGCGTAAAATTTAAATTGTGTTTGGGAAATACTGGTTTGAGCACAGCTCGAAAACTAAATTGCCCGACGTGCCTCTGACATGCATTTTTTTTACCTTTATATACTCGGTCAAGCATGTAAATTATTCAGCGATATCGTAAAATACCGATTAATCTCTCCTCAAATTTTGAAGAAATCCTTAGAAGCTGCGAATCAAGTGCACTGAAGGAAATTAAAAATAAAATCGATTATCTTTCATAAGACCTAAATATTATTGAATTTAATTTTCGAAATAAGAATTTATTAAATAAAGTTTTAAAATTTTTTATTTCTCTAGTAATACTTATTTTTATTTTAAAATTTTTTTCAGCTACACAATTCAAAAGCACAAAAGTGCCTTGTATTAAAGTATTTGACAATTTTTTGAATAATTTGATGCTTATGAGCATATATATCAGTAGTCATAACTATCTAAAAATGAAAGCAAGTAATTGTCTTCGTTTTTATAGTTATTTCTGAATATATATACTTTCGTTTTAAATGCCTTTCGTCTTGATTTAGAATATTCTATATTTGAATTGTATGATATAATGTTACTTATTTTAATTCATTCAATTCTTAGTGTCCTTTAAAATGTTATATAAATTGCTATCTACTTTTAAAATAAAGTTTTAAAGTCTTGTTGTTATCCTTAAAAATGATTATATAACAAGAATAAAGTTTCTTTCGTTTCGAAACTATATAAGTCCATAATTTGCATATAATATGCCATACGTCTAAAAATGAAAGCAAGTAATTGTCTTCGTTTTAATAGTTATTTCTAAATATATATTTTCGTTTTAAATGCTTTTGGTCTTGATTTAGAATATTCTATATTTGAATTGTATGACATAATGTTACTTATTTTAATTCATTCAATCCCTAGTGCCCTTGAAAATGTTATATAAATGTGGTATACAGATCCGGCCTCGCTTCACCCCCTTTATTCCACATAAATTGCTATCTACTTTCAAAATAAAGTTTTAAGTCTTTTGTTATCCTTAAAAATGATTATATAACAAGAATAAAGTTTCTTTCGTTTCGAAACTATATATGTTCATAATTTGCATATAATATGCCATATGTCTAAAAATAAAAGCAAGTAATTGTCTTCGTTTTAATAGTTATTTCTAAATATATATTTTCGTTTTAAATGCTTTTGGTCTTGATTTAGAATATTCTATATTTGAATTGTATGACGTAATGTTACTTATTTTAATTCATTCAATCCCTAGTGCCCTTGAAAATTTTATATAAATTGCCATCTACTTTTAAAATAAAGTTTTAAGTCTTTTGTTATCCTTAAAAATGATTACATTACAAGAATAAAGTTTCTTTCGTTTCGAAACTATATATGTCCATAATTTCCATATAATATGCCATCTACTGAGTATTTTAAATCTATCTTTTCGTTTCAGATCATGTTTCTACTAGTATTATATTTCACTTACTTTCTATTTTTAAAACAACGGAATAATGACATTGGAAAAAAGTCTTAAAAAAGGGTCATTTTTTTCCCCAGAAAAATATATTCTTTTCTATTTTAAGGTAACTTAATAGCAGTTATGCTTTTTTGCCAAGATATTATAAGTTTGCGAAATGCTCACGAGGTGGTAAATTCTCTGTACAATTTAGGAAATGTATAAATACAATTTATGCATTTTGGTTTCAGTGTAAAATAATTGTGTTCACATATTGACTACCGTTTCAGTTGTTACTATCATTTAAACTATAAGACTTTTTTAATGGTTTTTTTTAACGAATTTCGCAGTAAGAAAAAGTTTTGCTCTGAAAGTTCAATAAATACTACATTTAGATTAAATATTTTTCACATAATTTTTTAAATCTGCTTTTTAAATGCTGTCATTTCTCTCTAGTAGATATTATAAATGTATGTTTCGCGTTTAATATAAGCAAAATTGGCTTTATAATTACTTTAAAATCTAAAATTTTTTTTTCGATCTGAAATAACTCCCCTTATTTCTTTTTTTTTTACATATTTTATTGAAACGGCTCGCATTTTTACATGCTTTGGAATTTTATGCTGTTTGATTTCAGTGTTTGTGTTCAAATATTGACTACAGTTTCAGCTGTTACTTTCATTTAAGTTATAAGACATCTTTAGTAGTTTTTTTTAACGAACTTTCCAGTAAGAAATAGTTTTTTTTTCTAAAAGTTCAATAAATATACATTTAGATTATATGTTTTTCATTTGAATTTGTACAAATGTTTTGAAATGCTGTCATTTCTTTCGAACGAGTATTAAAAATGTAATAGTATAATGGATATATTACCCTCATTAAAAAAAACCTTCATTATTTTAATCGATTATCTTCTTTTCGCCAAGCCACAACCACAAGTGCTTTGTTTTTCGAATTAATTTCCTGCTACCATCCACAAAACACTCGAAATTTTCCTGGAGGTGTTTGGTTGGCAAAAATATAATAAAATATTAGCAAAAGGGGATTTCTTCTTCGATTTTTAAAATTTGTATGTTTGTTAGTTCTTGCTTCTACTTAATACATATACAATTTCATACAAGATGTTTTTGCTGACATAGACACTTAATTGTGTTTAAAAGTTTAACGTAATTATTCTGTAAACTGTTTCTTTTTCTTTTTAAAAAACTTTTTCTCCTTCAATTTTTGTAAAATAAACTTAACTGGAACTCAATTTTATAAAAAGTTTCAATATTTGTAAATATAGATGAGTTTTGGCTAAATTTGTATGAGTAGAGTCCAAAGTTACTCATTAGCTTCAGGCCACATCATATCTTAATCCAACCTGTTTATGAATGAGCATAATCAAATCAAGCATAATCAAAATGTATGAATTATTCACAACGTATTAATTCACAAATAAATTAATTCCAAATGTATTAATTCACTAATTCTTTCCTCTGTCCTACATCAATATTTTGGTAAGATGGTAAAAACTAAAATAAAAAAGCAGAAACACTGAATAACTTTTGATCTAATGATCGGATTTCCACACTCTAGGACTCAATCTTAATGATTCGAAGAGATTACTTCAAGTATGCTAATTGTTTAGAACAGACAATATTTTAAGTTACGAAATCAGACACAAAAACGTACTTTCCCTGAATAAACATACCTTTTTTCATCCGAATTTAGATTTCTGCCCCCCCCCCCCAGAGTATGGTCCTAATAGTGTGGTCAGGAGAGCGGTTTATAGTTTGAACCGCCTAAAGTTAATTTTATTTTTTGCGTATTTCGCCATATCACAAGAACGTTTTAAGAGAATTAAAAAAAATTTGGACACAATTATAAAATTCGTTTATCCAAAGATAATTCCATGCAAAAGATAAGTTTTAGTAAACATTTACTATTTTAATAATATTCGAAATTTTTTGCATTGTAAGGTATACAATTTTTTACATCATTTTNTCGCCCCCCCCCCCCAGAGTATGGTCCTAATAGTGTGGTCAGGAGAGCGGTTTATAGTTTGAACCGCCTAAAGTTAATTTTATTTTTTGCGTATTTCGCCATATCACAAGAACGCCATATCCATATCACATTTTTATAAGAGAATTAAAAAAATTTTGGACACAATTATAAAATTCGTTTATCCAAAGATAATTCCATGCAAAAGATAAGCTTTAGTAAGCATTTACTATTTTAATAATATTAATAATATTCGAAATTTTTTGCATTGTAAGGTATACAATTTTTTACATCATTTTAAAGTATTTAATTTTACATGGCAAAATACAAAATTTGTGTGAAATTGGTTGAATAGTTCCTGAGAAATCGAATTTTAAAAAAGCGTATATTTACTCCCTTGATCACACCCTGGAACCATTAAGATGGAGTCAGTTATTCAAGGTGGCTAATTTTTTTTGCGCACTTCACGTATATGTAATATTAGTGAAAGAGACAAAACGTACTTGTGCTATTTAATTACTGCAGTTGACGATATTTTAGTTGCAAAATTTGACACAAAAAGTATTTCTTATTTGAATAAAAAAATACCTTTTTTTTTAATTTTTAAGTTATTTGATACTCAAAAATTAGCGTTAATCGCAATTATGTTGACCACAATTAACCTGAAAAATATGGTGCCAATTGTTAATCAGAATAGCGGATGAAATTTGCCCTCCTTAATGTTAGTTTTCCTTTTTGGGTACTTCGTAATATTTCTGGAACTTCTGAAGCGATTTAAAAAATATTTTAGTTCGCAACTATAATACTGCACACAGAAATAAATATTTATAAAGATTAAGATTTTTTTATTATTTAATTTATTAGCAACAAAATTTAAATTGTATGGTAAACGGATTTGATATTTGAAGTCATTGCTAAATGAAAAATAATGAAGTCATATAAGAATAATTTTGTTGTATGGGATATTTTTGTCGTTTAAATAGTTCCAAGTATATATGCAGAATTAATTACCACAAAATACGAAGCTTATATATATATATATATATATATATGAGAGTACCGTAATGAGATCACACGAACGTGATCTCACTACGGTACTCTTATATTACATCTCATATTAGTACGCATACTTACTCTTTAATACGGATAAGCTTGCGGGCCTGAAGAAACAGTTCTTTCTCCATTTGCCGGTCGTGAAAGATTTAAAATATACGCATGCAGGGCTGCCAGAAAAAAGCACACCAAAAGTAAAAATTAAAAAAAAAAAATAGTAAATTAAATTTTAAAAAAAATCATGTTAATATATATGTTTTATACTAATTACAGGAAAAAGATATATACCGAAAATTTTAGTTTGAATGATTTCTATACAATGGTTTTCGAGATGTTAATGAAAAATACATAGAGTATCCGAAGAAAATGAATTCAGTCCCAAATCTGCCCTTTTATAACAGGTTAAGCTAAAGATATGCTTGAACCTTAACCTAACTAGGAATGTCACGGTCACGTACTCGGGCAGGTTTTAGTATTATTTGGAAACAATCAACTTGAATTAGAATGATTTTTCAATTTATTCTATACTTATAAATAAATATAATCCCAAAATTACCCCTCTGTAGCAGGTTTAATCATATAGTATGGAAAATTATCATCAGTACAGGAAGTTACACGGTTGAGTGGAAAAAAAAGTTTCAAGCAGGAGGAGGGCTTGAAGTTAGATTTCATAGAAAAGCAACTTCTCAAACTATTTGTTTAAACAACCAATAATTTTAAGTATAGTTGCTCTTGTTGCGGTTAATATAATCAAAATTCTATTGGAACTCAGTATTATTTTAGTTTCATTAAGTAAATTGTGCTAATGATAATTCGCAAGCTTCTTATGGTTTCTACAGATTCTTTTGATTCTAGAAGTCTTTCTTCCATCGGTAAGACCTTGGGCAGTATAATAAGCAATTCATTTTAGAAGGTTAGTTTTAAACACGTATTTTTTACATTATTTCATTGTGATTCAATCTTAGTATTGGAATTTATATTTATTGTAGTCGACTGTGATAGCAATATTATAGTATCCAATAATTATCGTTATCGCTGATTATTTCTATATTATTTTGTCGCTGCGTTACTGATACGTTGTTAATAACTATCATATATTCGATTTTTATAATACGATATGGTATTCAAGATACATAAAGAGAATAGTTTTTGTAAATACATCTTTATCAGGATACTTAAAATGTCGATTTTTCACGACAAATAGTTCTCCTTTAGGGGAAACAGCAGCAAAGAAGGATGAAAAACTAGAAACTTGAAAAAAATATTTGTATTTCATCCCTTTAGAATGGTCCTATTTAAAGGCGTATTGTGAAGGCATAGTATGGGGAAAAGTTGTGATAAAGCTATTATTATTCCGCTATTCATTACATAAATTTCCTTTGTAAATTTTTGTAGAGTGGCAAAACTGTTATACACATGTATAACAGTTTTGCCACTCTACAACTGTTATACACTCGTACAACTGTTATGCACTCGTACAACTGTTATACACTCGTACAACTGTTATACACATCATTATACATATGTAGGTTGAATACAAGATTTTATGACAGAAAAATTGTTTGCAGCTAGAATTGGATGTCTTTATTCATTGCTCTTAATAATAAGACAAATTATGATGTAAAATAATGCAAGTAGGGTTATTTCTAATTTTAGTGATCACTTTTAATTTACATCTTTTAAGTAACCAATAATAAGCCTAAATGAACAAATTATTTCAAGGGCTAATCTAGCATGTTATTATTAAGCTTTCTGTGATAATGATATTTGTCAATTGAGGAGTTATTAGCAAAATTTCAAATGAGAAAGAAAGAAAGCGATTGAAATCTATTTAAATAACTGTTAAAGCCAAACTCTTAAATTTATATTTGTATTATTTCTAAAACAATTTCCCAGAACTTGAGCATAATTTTTTTTTTACAAATGTATTAATAGAATCTATGGTATTACTTGAGTTTATTTTATAACCGTCGTTGAACAGCAGACCCAATTTTTGGGTTTACGACTACTAATGTTCAACTCACTAGCCTTGAAATCGAGAACCCAATTCAGAAGACAAGGAAACTCCTGGATCAAGTATTGGTAGAAATTTGGCCTTTATGGAGGATTTTTTGATGGAACAAACCCACATTTGCGTTACATGGAGGGAAAGACCACGATAATCTCCTAAAGTTAGCCTGACGGCAAAGAGACTCTAACCCATGAGTCAAGCTCAGAGAAGAAGCGCAGGTTCAAAAAGCAGGCGCCCATTTTCAAGACTGAGAAGAAACAAATGAATGAGAAGAAGCAAAATTGATTTGAAATATAAAACGCTTGAAACTTGAAACTTTGAGCGCTTGAAACACGTCGACTGTTACATCAAATTTGTATATATTTGAAGCTGATGAGGTTTTGATCTATCTTACTATTGATAATATCTTACCAATTCAGTTTCTTGGGAATATTTGTTTAAGAATCCAAGGTACTTCAGGTTCAAAAATTCAAAACATCTGAAGGAGATCTTTCTGTTTTATCCCATTAAAAATAGATAGAGGAGAAGAGATTAGTATGGACAAGTCACAAGGTTAACGAATTTATTGTTATAATAACGAAGTTAATAAATTTACTTTTGTTACTTATAAAAAAGCAAGCAAAACTGAAATAGAGTTAATTTCAATCACAAATACAGTAGTAAGAAAGTAAGGCCAACAATTCATATTTTAAGCAATTTTAAAGTCTATTAATTTATAAATAACAATTGTATTCCAAATAAAATATGTAAGAAAAAACTGTTTCGTAGACAAATTACTACATTAGATGTCTATTTTAAAGAGTTTTTTTAAAAGTAAAAACACATTTTGTTAATAAAGTTATATTTGATTTCTTTTTGTCAAATCAGTATTAAATTTCAACTGAGATGCAGAGGCATTAACAGAAATACAACTGCTATAAAGTTAATGTAACCACAAGTGTATAAAAATATTTAATTTTGTATGTAATCAAATCAATAATAAACATTAAAAAAAGCTTTAAAGTTCACACTGTAAAAGGAAAAAAAAATCGAATTCTATAAAGAAGATCTAACTCTGGAAGAATGTGGAAAAAATTATATACGAATAAAATACTTCACAAAAGTGATTTAATGAATACGCAAATAAGAGATATACTAGTAATAAACCTTCATTCATTACAGGAAACTTATTATTGACATGTCCACAGGTGTCCCGCCATTTTGTGTCTACGCAAGCCCCGGAGTCATTTGTTCGTTTAAGCTCGTTACCAGTTAATTAAAAAAAAGCAAATTACACATGATTACTAAATGTGTTATAATGTTATTCATTCATAGCATAACATTGTATTAAAAACTATTAATAGTATAAAAAGCGATGAATAAAAATAGTCTTAAGTGTAAATTAGCAATTTACTTTTCCACTATAAAAAAATCAAGTGTGTTGTCTGTCAACTTTTAAATGTTTTTTTTTAAATCTTTATTATCTATTACATTTTATTGCTTTTACTTCAATGTGTCTTTTCGAAGAATTTTTAATGATCTGTTTGCAGGATTGATATGATTACCCTCTAAGTTGAAATTGTACACTGAATTATCGAACTGCTTATCTTTTTTACGTAATGTTTTTACTAAACATATTTTAGATACTCTTTTCATTACTTTGTATTAATTTTGGTCAAAATAAGGGAAAATACTATATATATAGCATTTTAATAATTTGGGGTTATGAAATATTGTATACCGGTGTCTGTTTCAGTGTTTAAAGTAAAATCTTCCAAATTCGGCTCATTTCCAAACATTAATTTTTCAAATTTGCACTTATTTGTAGTGCAAATAAGTGCAATCAGTCAATAAGTGCAATTTAGATCAATGAGAAAAGTTATTCATCACTGAAATTTCTTTATTTTGCAAAATCAATTAGTGATAAATTTTCGAATACGAATAAAAAAAGAAATTTCAAAGTACTTTTTCTTGAATTTATAATTTCATTACAAATATTATTCCGATGATCTAACAGAATTTTTTAGTAACTATTAGACTGGTTTTTGTAATTAAAAATACAAAATATAATTTTGCTTATAATTAGAGCCACAGAAAAAATATATATAAAAGGGACACCGATATCCCTTCTGTGTCAAAGGGTTAGTAAAAGTTAAATTCCTATTAGTTTTTTAAATAATTTTTCTTGCTCGAAATAAATATTAAAAATCGATTTCAAATATCATATGAAATGAATAATCCCAAGAAATTGAAGTGGTAAGACATATTTTCAAATGCAGAACTTTATTTGCTTTAAGAGTATTTAATACCTTCAAAGCGCTTATTCTCATTGCCCACCAGGAAGGAATGATGAAAAGAAGATCAGATTTAAGAAAAGAAAATGCAAAGCGTCTTGTTTTAAGCGTTCGTAACATGTTGACTTTTTCCACATTAAGTACTTTCGAAGCAAATGAAGTTTTCTTATAGATCATAATTAATAAATAATTTTTGAAATTAAAATGAAAAAGAACATAAATAAATGACTAAATAAATGAATAACAATGAAAATCGACAGAAAACCATGGATATTTTAATTTTCTTTGAAGCGTCCCTTTAAAGAGAATGATTACTACGTAGTTATAAAAAGTTAAATTTTTTTATTTGTATAAGTATTTTAAGAATATTTTTCTAAAAAAAGAAAAAAAAGTATAATGCAGTGGACTGATCATAAAGACACGGTTCCCAGTAGAACACTGAAGTCAAGCATCACTGGCTGCGGTGGGTTACCACTTTGATCAGCCTGCGTAGAGACTGAGGGTGCTCGGTATCGGTCCTCGTTGAACATTTCTACTGTGCTCGACTTCGGATGCAGGTCGTCGGACTGCCAAAGCAAAGGAGCCATCCCTTCTACAGAGGATCAAAATTGAGATGGCATGTCTTCGTATTATCCTAAGGGATGTTTCTCAGACCGTCGCCAATAGCCCATTGAGCAGCGCTAGTGCGACGTAAATAAAATACCTGCCTACCTAAAAAAAGTAAAAGGAAAACTAGCTAAAAAGCATCTTACTTTGACGCTCTTATTTCATAAATCATATCATCATATACACTTTTACTTCCCATTATTTTTTATTATATATAAAGTTCGAAATATGAAAAGAGAAGGAATATGAAAAGAGAAATATTCGAACAGCTTCGCTCTTCTAGAGAAACTAGATGATTGTATCCAAGTTTCAAAACTATTTACAAAATTCATCAACAGATGGCACTGTTGACTGGAAGAAACTATGTAACAATGTTTTCTGTTGTGTGTCAGACCATCCCAGCTAAAAATCTTTGCATGGACTCATGTAAATTCTGTCCTCGTAATGCGCCAATTTGTGGCTGCAAATGATAGTTATTTTGAAACTATTGTTTTGCAGTATTCTTAAGTTTGTAGTGCCATCTATTGACAAAATTTGAGTCTAATTTTTAAACTCGCTGAGAAAAAATATCTGGTTTCCAGGCAGAAAGTAGATCATTAAAGGATAAAGGATAATTTTGGGTGAATTAACAGAAGATGTCAATTTTTAAATCTTCCCATGTACCACATCCTTGCCCTTTAAAAAGTGTGGGATATATTTTTGCGATATACAATTTTTATTAGCTGAATTATTATTAACTTCACAATTTATTATATTTTTTTTAGGAAAAATGAATATTTTTTTCTTAACTTACAAAAAGTTTACGAATAAAAGTAGAAAAAAAAACTTTCAATGTAGAGAATGCGATTACTTATATTCTCATCAAATAAAATTTAAATCAAAAACAAAGAAACAGAAATATAGTTGAGAAAAATGCAAATGAATGTAACGTAACTCTATAGTGCTGGTAGACAAATTTGCAGAAGACATAAAAATTTGATTCAAAATACTATGAAAAATAATATCCAGTTAGACGGGTAAAATTAGGATTAAATTTACAAGGCTAAGGAGTTGAAAATTTTCAATCGTAAACTTAAAAATGGGATTGGCTGTTCAGCGCCGGTTATAAAACAAAATAAAAAAAGTATGAGTCGGAGTCGGGGATCTAAGAAAAGTCCGGAGTGAGTCGAACATATCAGCTACCAACTTTGGATAAGTAACTTCTTCAATATTTCAAATTTCAAATAAACTTTAAAGCATCGTATTTTACATTTTTTTATAAGCTTTTAGAAAATAAAAAAAAAATAAAATATTCATTGTGTGGAAAAATTTAGGGTGGTATCATAACATAATTATTATTATAATAACGTAGATTACAAAGTAATAGGAACATAATTTAGTCAGAATCGAATCCTCCTTAAAACTAATTCTTACTGCAGCTAATAGACATTCCCTTTATTTAAATCATATGTCACGAACATCTTTAATTAACATGTTTTCTCCTAGAAGGTTTAAATAATTACCAGCATATTAATTGCCTTCGATAGATCCATTGTTTGTGAAAAAAAGCTAAAATAAATAAGCAAATTATTCTGCTCAAAAATATGAAAACTATTATTAATTTTAATTGTCTTTTTTTAAGTTTACCACAGTAATAGGATTAATGATAGCAAAAGAGAGTTTAATGTTATTAAGTGTTTTTGATGAGTTTAGTCCATGTATTTCTTGTGACATAATTCTAGTTACTAATTTCGTTATCAAATTACTAAATTAAATTTAAGATACATTATTTTTAGTTTGTTGTTTACTGTGTTAATAAAGTAGTATTGAACATTTTAGGGAGTGAAATTCTTCTGAGAAATGTAAAAAAAAGTTTTTTTTTCCTTGCGTAATTTTACAGTATGCACTTATAAGAAATTTTTCAAGGGGATAATTTGACACTCATCTACATACAATAGATATACCGTCAACTGGGGTTACTTTGCAAACCGGGGTAACTTTAATCATTCATGATCTAAAAGCATTTCGACGAAGAAGTCAAATTATCGAAATTTGAGTGCTTTGTAAATAATCAGGGACGTTGGTTGTAATGTTAACAAGATTGAAGAAGTGTTTCTATTTAGTCATAGTTTATCCCTGTGGAAATAAACAATTTGTAAAAAGACTGTTGAGCAAGCAATTATTAAGAAGCTGTTATTTGTCAGAAAACCCATGAAACTAGTTGCAGAGAGACGCCATGCTATTTGATGATGAAAGAAAAACAGAGTACTAGGTTCTTTGTTTACTTTTAAAAATTCGATTAGAAAAATTATTTGATTTATTTCGTTACATTAATTCTGTATTTTCGAGTGTTTTTAAATTTTTTTTAGTTACGTTCAACTCCTAAAGAGGCAATTTTTCAGCTATTATTCCAAATTGTTAAAACGGTCTCAACACCACATTAAAAAAAAATTCTACTTTTTTTTATTTAAAATGCCGCTGTCTGGTAGTACCGAAACTTTTTCAGTCAGACATAATTGGGTACTTGGTTTTACACAACTTGGAAAATTTGATTTCGACTAGGGTAAAACTTGTTGCTTGAATAAACAATATAGATGAAGCTCCAGTGATTAAAATATATGAAACCATAAACCATTCATTTTATGAAATGCAGATCTGCCTACCTGTTCTTGTAATTAAATGAGTTTGAATTAGACATACACATTTAAAAAATTGAATAAAAGCGCACCAAATACATGCACTTAATTCTATCTTTATTAGTTTCTGATTATCTGAAAATGTTTAAATGCAAAAAAAGGTAGACTAAAATCTAACGGCGATACCTACTTTGGCAACCGTTCGTAAATTTTTAAAAAGTTCGTCACAAGTCGCACAACGTTTTACACATTTTATGCTTCTTCTCATGGTCAGAGTTAATCTAATGACAAAGAAGGCAATAATGGCAAACCATTTAAACGTTACAAAAAGTGTGGCAAATGTCGTAAAAAAAGAAAAAAATGAACTCAAATCACACATTTCTTACTGGATTTCTCAAATATTCTGTGTCCAATAGACATATCGGAATCACGTGATGTAACATCTCGGCAGACGCCTGCGAAATATTAATTAAAAAAAACAGTTTAAAATATTAAAAAACGATTTAAAAACAAGATAAAAGCTGAAGAAAGTAAAAGAATTATTTAAGGTAAATAAATAAAATGCACGAAATAATTTTAATAGCAACCGATTTTGTAAATAACGTTTTAAAAAAAAATCGTTTACTAATTTTCTCTCATAATTTGATGATGCTGAATAATAGAAGATTTAATCTAGATATTCTTTGACAAAGAAACTATTCTGTGTCAATGGTTTTTAATTTCCGAAAAATTTTAAACTTAGTAGGTATGTATAAATAAATTTTTCATTTAAAAAAGAACGTAAAAAGAGTTATGCATTCTGAAAATATACAATTGAATCAAGTTCCATCTTCATCAGTGCTTTAAATAAATGTTCTATTTGAAATTTTTTTCCCCATTATTTCTGTATATACTCAGTTTTATTTGACCTGGTTTGGATAAAATTATGTTTCAGCATACTTTTTATGGAACAAGGAAAAACCATTTTCAGAAACATTATTTCTATCTCAGCCATCTTGGAGTTTAAGTAAAATTTTTAATTTGTGTTTTCTTGATATTTTTTTTATAATACTAAACAAACTTTTGAGATGATATAGTATTATTAGACAGCACAGTACCTTTCAAAAAAAGACACAAAATAAAGGGTTCGCTTTATTTGATTCGGTGAAATAGCACTTTGATGATTTTTAGAACTTCCATGAATTTTTCCTCAAAACTTTAAAACAATGAAATGATGCGATTTGCGGTTTTTAGTTATTTATTATTAAAACTATACGGTTTTCTGGTTTTAAGTTTTCTAAAATCGAATTTTATTACAATTTATATTGAGGTAAACAGATTTGAATGACACTAAAATATTCTTTTGACTTCATTTGCATTAAAAAAAAGATACTTATCAAAAATCTGAAAGCAAGCAACTGTATACTATTCAATTACCTATCAAAAACTGTTGATTGCAGAATTGTATTGGCATAATTTCGTCAAAAAAAATTGATAGAGAATCCAAAATATCGCACGCTTTATATCTTAAATTGAGATTTGGTGGTGGATTTGTATTTTACATTTATCGAAAGATACTGCCTAACATGGTAAATATCTATCATCAGTTTATTTATAAAAATTAAATAAAGAGGATTAAAAGCACATTTAGAATTTTCCCTCCCCGTCTCCACCCCTTCGACAGTTGAGTTCGGCCGGGAGAGGAAGGAACTCTTAATAAACTGACATTACGAAAGTCCATCTTTATTTATTGAAGTATTGAAAAATGAATTTCCGTACTACAAAACTGTGTCCAATTTTTTTAAAATTTCTAATTGTGAATACTACAACTGTGAATTTTATTTCTAATTGCGAATTGTATACATTATACCGTAAAAAGCTAAAATCTGTTTTTACGCACAATTAAATATTAGTGGAAATTCTACAGGACCATCTGTTATTCTGCGTTTTTATTAGTGACTAAAGATTAATCAATGCGGAAGTTAGGAAAGACACTATTTGAAATTTTGATTCGGTTATTTACAGCTCCTTTTTGCTAAAAGCCGATTTTAATACAAGTTTAACGGTAAGTAATTAAATTACTACAATTTCAGAAGGTGACGCGATGATCCTTAATTCTACGTTTCAACAAGTGACATAGATTTAATCATGACTAATCTTGAGTCATAACGAAGTTAGGGAAAAATGAACAATAGAAATTTTAATTCGGTTATGATAGTACGGAATTTTCTAGTTTCTTTTTGACCTGAGCATGTCGATAAAAAAGCGAGCATCCTTAATTTTACGTTTTAACAAGTGGCATATGGTTAATAACAGCGATCATAGGAAAGAATATAAATAATCGAACTTTTAATTCGCCTATTAAAATTTTTATTATTTTTATAGCCGAACTAAATTAATACGTACGAATTACGAACGTACCGAAGTACTATTGGTACGTAATTTTTTTAAAACTTGATGATTTTATTTTGCATTTATCCCAGCTCTAAGTTAAACATAGTTGCAACATAGTTTCTTATTATAATTAGATACTTGAATTATGGTTTAATTGCTTCATAATAGCTAAATTCAACTTCTTTAGGAGATGATTTTATTGAATTGTTGCTTTTGTCAACTGCAGTTACTTATATATTTATCTGAACTGGCACATAGGATTTACTAAAACACAATCAATATCAGTAATGATATATTACCATCCATACTATAAGTAACAACATGAATCAAAATTTAGTAATGGTAATATAAAGTATCGAATAGGATAGATACTCTGCTATGATTAATGATACTTTGTTTCGATTGTATTGTTGAGTCGTTTTGATAGTATCGGTGATATCAATAATTTTCTTAAAGAATATATTTTTTTTGAATATAAGTATCGATACTTTTATTTTGAAGATTTTCGAAGATAAGTATCAGCACACTTTTGTAACTATTTCGATGATTAGTATCAGTACTTTTCTTTTAGAAATTCTTCAAAATAAGTAACCATAAATTATATGAGTATATACTTTTTTTTTTTTTAAATATCTTGAGATCAAAGGTAAGTATTATATAAGTTTAAAAATCTTCAAAGATGAGTATCTATACTCTTCTTTGAAACATTTTCAGAGCTAAGTAATAATACTTTACTCTTGAAATTTTTTAAAATAAGTATTCATAATTTGATTCGAAAGTATCAGTATTTTCTTAAGATCCCATTACTTAGTTTTGAAAGTATCAGTTGTATCATTAGTTTCCCTTTGAAATTTTTTCGAAGATTAGGATCAATACTTTGTTTGAAAATGATGATTTTTAATTTTATTCATTCTTTGCTTCGATAGTATCGAAACTTTCTTTTTGGAACTTTTTCGTCTTAACGATACTTTTTTGCAAAACTATGTACCTAATTCGTTGATACTCGTATTTTGTATATTACTAGGAGCGGTTATGTGACAGATAATTTACATATTTTGGTGCATTTCTTTTAAGCCTACCTTTCACACCAAATTTACTTATAAATCCTCTTATTAACCTTTTCAATAAGCGAAAATTTAATTAATTGATAAAAAAAAATCGAATTGCTTTGTTTTTAATTTTATTTCGAGCGCTGTACACGACCTCTTCAAATTAGCACTCACTTTCAGAAAAGCGCGAAGGATTAATTTCTTGTTTCAAAGTCATCGAGTTAACAATCCGCAATATTAATTATGATCGATGCTCAAAAGTTGCACCAAATCTCCCCATCCTCCAGAAATTAATCTCATAAAAGTCTCCCCACAGTTGTTTACTCCGCGCGCATCTTCTCTGGATTGTCCCGCCGCGAGATGATCCAAAGAGAGGTTGAAGATAAAAAGAGATTTAGAGAAGTTAGCTGAAAGTTGGCACGCGACCAAAACATCACGTGACACAGGTGAAGTGATCGCGGATAGGCGGAAGAGAAGCGTAGAAAACCACCTCCTGTGATAGCTGCGCAGATGAGTTAGATGGGGAAAAAGAAAGAAGAGCTTGTCTTGGAAAGTGGGAGCCGCATAGAGATGGTTGACGTTGACCAAGTTTGCTCTTCATCTCCAAACTCTGCCACAACGGTAAGTTCTCCATGTGCTTTTCTCTTTTTTTTCTCTCTTACTTTTGTTTCGACCGGTGCGCATTCCCGCCTTTTCTTCCTACTTTTAAAAGTTTTTTTGCGCTTCTTTTTGTTTACAACTTTCTTAAATTATGATATTTTAAGGATTTATTTATTCAAAGTATTGGATTGGGTGTAAGAAATTGAGTTTTCCTATTTGCGTTTAATTTTCCTTCTAAACGCTAAGTGTCGAGCTTAGTTTCGAAATTTGGCCTCCTAGATCAAACTTTGTTTTGGACACGTAGATAATATTAATTTGGCACAAGTTGTTTTAAAAAAAAAAATGTGAAAATAATTTTAAAAAAAATTCATCATAAAGCGAGTAAAACAAAAACCAGTTTTTAAAGTAATAAATAAAACTCATCACAAAGCGAAACAATAAAGAAATGTGGAAAGGAGTTTAAATTTTTTAAAGTCATAAAGCGAAACGATTGAAAAAATTATAATAAGTTTAAATAATGAAATAAATCATTATAAAGCTAAGCAATAAATAAGTTAAAATATTGCAATTCCTCATAAAGTAAACAGTTAAGAAATGTCAAATTAAGCTTAAAAAATTAAACAACTTATAAAGCAAAACAAATAAATAATGTCACAATGAATTTAAAAATAATGAAATTCATAAAGTTAAGCAATCGATAAATGCAAAAATAAGTTCGAAAAAAAAATCATTATAAAGCCAAACAACTAAATGAATGTAAAGAGTTTTAGAAAAATCATCATTAAGAAAGAAATAACTTAAAAATGAAAGGGGAAAAAATTTAAAAAAGTAATGATGTTCATTATAACACACACATAGTAGCAATTGACAAATGTGCATTAGATCATAAAAGTAGAAACCAACTCAAAAGATGAGGGCCAACGTCAACTATAATTTTTGGACCCTTTAATATATCACATCGCTTAAATATATCACATTAATTAATTTATATTTATTTAATTTTTATATAATAATTGCAATTACACAATCGATAATTTTTGTTACAATGGTTTTCATTAATCAAAAGAAAAAAAATTACAAAAGGAATTTCAATTAATTTAAAATTTTACTAAAAATGTAATACGAAACAATTCTATGACCATTATAATTGTCGTAATTATATCGTGATAGTTATCGTAGAAATCATCGTGAAAAATGTTTTATTTTAGGTTTAATTGATTGTTCTATGGTTTGATTGTTCTTTCTTCTGATTGATAATTTATAATTTTTTAATAATTTCAATTCTAAAATTTCACTTTTTTAATTTTCAAAATATTTAATGATGTTTAGAGCACCCAGGTCTAGTGGTATTCTTTTTGTAAAAAAGAGTTACAAAAGGAATTTTAATTAATTTAAAGTTTTGTAATTATGTAATACGAAACAATGCTATGATCATTATAATTGTCGTGATAATTATCGTGAAAAATATTTTATTTTATGTTCGATTAATTGTTTTATGGTTTGATTGTTCTTCCTTTTGATTGATAACTTATAAATTTTTAATAATTTTACTCCCAAAATTTTTTCCAATTATTTAATTTTCACAATATTTAATGATATTTGACGCATCCAAATCAAATTGGCCGGTGCGGTAATTAGGACTAGCAGTAAGGCAACCAAAATGCGAATTTGACCGTAAGAGAGCGGAAATATTGATATCTGAGAGTGAAGAGTTAAGGCTTTTCTATAGGGGTCCAGGCACGAAAAATAACAACTCGACTTTTAGACCAACAGACATTTTTTGAGTTTAAATTTATTTATCGAGGCCAAATTAATGAAATGAATAATGATTCTCAGGTAGGATATACTTGTCAATGAAAAACTTCATTTGCTTCAAATGTTGAAAAAGTTAATACATTTCGAGCTCTCAAAAAAAGCGATCATTCTCAAGATCCCACTGCACGTGAATGAGCCTTGACATGTGATGAGTCTAGAGAATAGGGTCCTTGTTTTGAGCGACCGAAACGCGTCGACTTTTTTTTATCTCCAGTTCTATGGGGCAAATAAAGTCTTTTCTTTTTGACAAGTGACAAAAATGATGATTGCTACATAATTATTGGTGATTAATGAAAAAAAGGTAATTAAAATATTTTTAAAGGAATCATTAATTTATATGATTCTAAACTTCATTGTGGTATAAGAGTATGTAAAATTCGTAGAGACCTCTGGACACACTATATTGCTATATACACACCACACACCATATACAAGTCACTTTTTATAGTTTTTCTAACTGATCTCAATTCTAAGTGTCGCCTTTGCAATTTACTAGGTAGAACCATATAAAAAAATAAATGGAACATGAAGAATTTTTAAAATAATATTTTTTGTTTTAGCGGGCCAAAGTTGGCCAAATGTGGTCACTAAAAAAAGCTGTTAACACATGTTCTACCCACAGTAACTGATCTAAACGGATTTCTTCAAAATATATTAGTTTAGTTTGAAAGTAGGTTGATATTAAAATTTCATTATAATCCTGAACCCGAAAATTACTTTAACCTAACTTGTGACGGGCTGCCCATTTTATCTCTTAAGTCTGGCGCAGTTTGATTGCCTTTTCCAAAATAAACACAGGTGTCTTTTCAACGTGTTAAAGAAAATAGCTTAAGGTTGTCGCACTTGATGTTTAAGCATGGTTAAGTTTGATTTGAATTTTAAATCAGAAATATGATAAAATTATATTTTGGCCATGGGGTTCTGGGCTAAACATTTTGGGAGCCCTTTCCCCTCCTTTATTTACCCAACTCTAAATGCATTTTAAATTACAATAGTTTTTATTAGAATCAGAAGTGAATTAATTGTAATCTACAACAAATTTGAATTTTAACAAGTAAATAATACATTTAAAATTTTGGATTTTTTTCTTTCATTTTGAATTTTTATACTTCATTTAATTTTACAATTTAATTAATGTTGTTACATAAATGGTAAAAGCATACCAAGAATTTGATGCTCTGCAGATTTTAAGAAAATATTTAAAAAAAAGAAAAAAACGAGTTACATTATTTTTTATAACTGCATATTTCTAGATGATTATTATGACATGACTGGCTTAAGTTTAACACGGAAAATGTCTTAGCTACATCATTGCAAATCGTGTTTCTCATAGTATTTTCTTTTAAAAAATTACAATATTCCGCTAAGAGCTGCGATGGCTCAGGGGATAGAGCGCTCGCCTTCCAATGAGGTGAACCGGGTTCGATACGAATTCCGCATCCGGCTTGAACCGACCACAGTGCTGACGTGAAATATCTTCAGTGGTGGACGGAGCATGAGTCAGAGTTCTCTTGCCGTCAGGCTAATCGTGGGAGGTTCTCGTCGTCTTCCTCTCCATGCAACGCAAATGCGGGTTAGTTCCATTAAAAAGTCTTCCACGATGGCAAATTTCTCCCAATACTTGATTCAGGAGCTCTCTTGTCTTCTGGATTGGGTTCAAAATTAGAAGGCTACGTAGTTAAACATTAATAGCCGTAAACTCAAAAATTGGGTCGGCTGTTCAACGACGGTTATAAAATTATAAAATATTCTGCTAATGAAAATTGAAACGATCGTTTGCTTTTATTGAAGCTAAAGAGAAACATGTTACCGCGATACGTTTAACATTTTTTGTTTCCTTCCAAAAACGAATTTAGCAATTCTTTACTCTGGGCGACTCAATCTTAAACAGGCATAAGATTATCTGTTCATTAATTCTCAAATTGAGTTAACATAAACAAAAATTATGCATTAAAAGTTTTTATTATTTTTTTAACTTTTTTTATTATTTTTTTGGTTAATGGCGGGCACTTCCGTTTATTTCCCATTGGCCTTAGAAATACCAGAATTGCTACTTTCTTATCATTACCCAGTAAGCACCTATGACTAATCCACGACGGTGGAGTAGCGTCTCCCACGTCAAACAACCACAAACCCGGTAGGGCGGGTTACATTCACACAATCACACAGAAGAAAGGACATAGAACACAGAGAGAGAGAGAGAGAGAGAGAGAGAGAGAACGAAGCATCCATGCCCTGCGCGGGATTCGAACCCGCAACCATCGACTCCGCAGTCAGGCACGCTAACTACTCGGCCACCTGGTCGGCATGCATTAAATGTTGACTTTAAAATCGATTTTCGTTATCGACTACCCCTTGAATAATTTTACAAGTTAAATAAATGCAAGAAATTCTGTTCATTAAAATGTAGTTAATGAGTTTAAGTTGAATATTTTTAAATTTACACTATTTTAACAAGGAAAACCAAAATCATATTTTATGCGGATTTTCTTAGGTAGATAATAACAATTCTAATCAGGATATATCAATAGTATTCAGAAAAAGTACGTTTTGTGTTTGATTTCGTAACTTAAAATATATTCTGCTTCAGTTTTCAGCATATTTAAGATTACTCCCTGGAACCATTAGGAATGTGTCATAGAACGTGAAGACCTGATCATTAACTCAAAAGTTATTCAGAGTGGTCTTTTTTTTTGGCACACTGTGCATAATTTTAAAGTGTTAAGGCACCTTCAAAGAGAAAAAAAAAATAAATAACAATTTTCCTAATCTAATATCCTAGAGTGGCTTAAACCATTGATCATTTTACTATTTTTAAATTTTTAAATTATTTTGAATAAAATATTGTTTTTGTTGAGTACAGACGTTAGTCTTATTTATAAAGTTAAAAATTAGAAGAGCTGAAAATGTTTAAATGGTAACATTGTTTGATTTTATCAGTAGTTTGGTTGATATTTTTATTTGTTTTGCAAGAAGCTAAGTGCTAGTTTTGTTTAGTTAATTAACTTGCAGACATTCAACTAAAATATTAATATATTCAATTGTAATAATACTCTTTTTTCTTAGAATCTCGCTGACTTCTGTAAAATTTTATAGAGAAAGATCCGTAATCACCATAACTAATGAACCATGCTCCTAAATAACCTTTGCGGTTTCTGTTATAGTAAATTTCAATAATGTTGTGCTATGTTTATGTTTTCGCACAACTTTAAGTTGCGATTTATGAATTTCTTTAGTGCGTTGTTGAGCTCGCACTCCACATTTTCACATAAATTTTATTTGCGATTCCTATTTTATTGAATTACTTTACTGAAAGTTTAAAAACTATATTCGTATTTTCTATTTTGCTCATGTGTTTATAATTTTGGTTAATTAAATTATGAACTCTGATTTTTAAATAATTTTCTTAACTGTGAACATTTACTTAAATCAAAATCTACAAACGAGATAAAAAAAATCAACAAAAATTGCAGTAGTTGTAAATATGCTGTAAAGTGTTTGAATCAAATATTTTGAAAATGGAGAAATTTATCTTGTTCACAATGTCAGTATGAAAAAAACTGTTGAAAGAAACGTCAATTAAAGTGTGCTGAAATTTATTTTACTCACATGCGTATCTGTGCAAAATGTGCATGGTTTACAAACGTCTTAGTCTTAAGGACACATTGACTCTTACCAAAAAAACCCTAACTGGACAAGACTTTGGACAGAAAAGGTGCTATATAGAGGCGAAGAAGTCATATCCAAAGCTGCGTAACATATAGAAATTGCATTGTTTTTAAAATTTTTATTTAAAACATCCTTATAAAAATAATTAATATTTTACTATAAAAATAATGAATTTTATTTAATGGGAGTTCAGAAATGCGGCAAATTTTAATTAAATATTGGTATATGTGAATGCTCACTGATATTGTTTTTTTTAATGCTAGAGTATAAAAAAAATTTCGCTATATTGATATCAAACTTTTTTTGAGTTGCTTTGTGTTATACAGGATACTGTTAAAACTTTCTGTTTTAGACGAAGTAATTCTGAAATTAAAAATAGTACATTTTTCAATAAAATTTGCGATAAAATGCCTTCATTATACTCATTTATAAAATGTCTTTATATTGTGATATTTTTCAATAAATATAATGAATGATATTTCTTAATAAAATACCTTTATTATACTCATGTAAAGTAGGGCAAATTATAATTTTTTTAGTTTGTTACTTGCTCTTTTTTCAATTTCTTAAAGTAGTATAATATACTGCTCCAAAAAATATACTGTTCTTTTTTTTTTGAAAAATGTTGACCTGATTTTTTATTTGGCCCACTATGACGCCTGCCGTAACAAAATTTTTTTCTCCCCTTAAACTGAGAAAAGTATGGACAAAACTATAAGAATATAGTTACATTTACCGTGTTTCCAGTTCCATCGAAACACAAAAAAGCTAGGTAATTTTTACCGAAGCGCTTTGCTCTTGAATTTGGTAACAAAAAATATCTTTCTATAATGTGTGATAAAATTTAATAAATGTAAAATTCGGTACTTTTACCATGATGCCTAAGAGAAAGTCCAAAAACCATAACATACCTTTGAGCATTGGCATATTCGGTTAAGCTTACTTTTTTAGTTCTGTATTCGTTACTAGATGTGTGATAAAGAGAATTATAATTTTGAAAACCAAAATTTCCAATAAACCGTTACCATATGAACTGAAAAAATTACCAAACGAATGGTTTAAATACCGTATATTTCTAATTTATTATCAGTGTTATGGTGTTTTTTAATTTTTTTTTACCAGAAATGTGATTACCATACAGTACAATAATTTAACCAAAATTGTTTTTTTCTCCGTGTACTTTTGGGTCAAATTAACCCCGGTTTACTGTATATAACAGTTTTTGATGCCTAATCAGGACTATAAATATCCTAAAAAGGAGAAAAGACTGATTCTAAGACTAATTTTTGGGAAGTATCCGTGATTACTACAATTTATTAACAGTTATAACATATTTACCTGACTGTGTCCAGTACTGTATTTATGGTTTTAGCAGCCCTAGGTGAACCGGAATCTTTTAGTTACATTTTCAAATTTCTTGAAATGAATCAAGCCGAAATTTTAAAAGAAGGAAGTGACACAAAAAGAATTTTTTTTAAAGGTAAATTATTCAAATTTGCACGCATGTAACAATGAAGAATATTCTTACTAGATAACTTAATTTTCAAAATACAAACATAGTTGTGATCACATAAAAATTTGAAAAATACTCTTAAATTTAAATTTTTTTCCCCTTTCTAAATTTTAGCCACTCTGAGCAATCTCCCAACTAACCATCTCTTAATCACAGTCTTGAATGTGTCTTAACCATGAAAAAAGTAGGTATGTAACGAATAGTGATTTGGCAGAGTACCGAATTTTCGGCCTAAGAAATAGGTCGAATAGCAATATTTTTTAAAAGAAAAAACATTAATAAATATTATTTTTTAATTTATAAATAAGTTTAGTCTTTTTATTGAAAAATAGTCAAAACTTAGTTATTTTATTTAAGTTAAATAAAAACTGACTAACAGCAGTTTAAAAAAAATTGTAACGTTGAAAAAAGAAAGATAAATAGAAAAAAAATCCTCCTTATTCTTAAAACAAAACTTTAATGCTGAAAATAATATTTTCTGGGAAAATAAGCGTTCATGAAAAAGTTAAGACGAGATTTAGCCTATCAGAAACGTTTTTAAAAAAGCCGCGCATTAAAAAAATATGTACCATAAAAGCCACTGAAAATATGTACCATACAAGCCACCATAAAAAAATATGTACCATATAAGCCATTAAAAAAATATGTACAAAAACGAAACAGAAAAAATTTATCTTAATTTTTGAAGGAAAATTTTAAAGCTGAGCATCTCAATTTTCCAATTACCGTATTTTCAAGAAAAAAAAGGGGAAAAAGAATAAAGTCTTATAGAATCCCTCTCAAGTGCCCTGTTCATAATAAAAATGTCGATAAAAACAAAAGTTTATTAAAAAGAAAAAGCTAGATAAAAACCAAAAAAACGTGTTCCTAATTTTTAAAAGTAAAATTCAACTCTAAAAATACCTCAATTCAAATTTTCACAGTGCCGTATTTTTAGAAAAAGAATGATGATAAAAGAATAAAGTTTATTAAAAACGCTCTTTAAAAACTGCTGTATCAAAATATAAACGCTGATTATAGAAAAAAGCAAAAGTGAAATAGAAAAAAAAAATTGTTCTTAGTTCTTAAAATATAACTTTAACGTTGAAAATTACATTTTTCTGTGTTACCGTTTACCTGTCTTATCGTACATGAAAAAAGTACATAAAAGAATTAGTCTATTAGAAACGCTGCGTTAAAATGCTGCGCTATAATAAAAACAGAAAACAGCCAAAACAAAACACAAAAACAAAACAAATAAATACCATTCTCAATTCTTAAAACAGTGTTGAAAAAACGACGAAATTTTCTTACGTGAATATAATTAAAAAAATCTGCAGTACAAAATTCGTGGTTTAGTATGTAGCAATCTAGTTTCAATTCCTCAAATTTCACTTTTCCATTTGTCTTTCAGAACTACATTTGCTAGTTTTAGAACTTAAATATGTGTAGAACTATTACATCTATTCATATTTTAAGAAAAGAAAACTTTGTCGGTAAATACTTTTCTAAAATATACTTTGCCGAATATTTGACCAAACATTCGGCCAGCCGAATATTCGGCAAAAGTGCCGATACCAAATAGTGGCTGAATATTTGTTACATGTCTAAAGAAAGTAAATTGTAGCTATATATATTTTCAAATCAAATTAAGTTCTTTTATAAATACTAAAAGAGCACTTAATATTTTGTTAATATTATTAGTTTTCTCCCTTTTAACAAGAGCATATTCATATTGAATTACTTTAACTAAATAGCTCGCAGGTCAAAGTTCAGCCAAATACGGAAATAGCAAAATGAAAAGGATTATCAGTTTTGCTAATGACAAAAAAAAAAAAAAAAGAAAAGAAAATGTCGTTCTGCGTTGAAAACAACACACCGCTAATCCTCAGATAACGCCTGCCTTGGTCTTCAAAAACTTCAATTTGAGTCATTATCTTTATTTTAATGAAAATGCGCTTTTGATTTATTACTGCTAGAAAAATAATTGGATCTAAAGTAGGCCATGAGTATTAAAAATAATTATTATGAGTGAGCTATAATCAAAATAACGATGACATTATAACGAATTCCGTATGTTAATCACGGACTGTCTTCATTTTCAATTGTTTAAAGCTTTAATTTTTATTCATACTTTAGTTTACATAATTTGAAGTGATTCGTGGGTTATCGTAGCAATATCTCGCAAAAAATTATTTCAATGTTATTTTGATTTTAACAAGGGTAAGCTAGTAAAAGAAAATATTTTGCGCATTTTAAATAGAATTTATCAAAAGAGCTTTCTCATTGCTAGTATAATAACTTATAGTGCTATTAAATTTTGTGACTAAAATGCTTATCCACATTTAAAACATTTGTTTAACACGTGATTTGGAAAAAAAATTTATTATTCTCGCTTCCTTAATAATTTTGAATAATGTATTGAGTGGGATAATTTGTGTTCATTTTACGCGATTTTTATTCATTTAAAAATTTAATTTACATTTATACTTTAATAAACTAAGGAAATAAAACAAATATCGTTACAAAATTTTACAAAACTGTTTAGTCACATTAAATTTTTTTAAAAGAAAACAAGGAAAATTTTATAGGTAAATCGTTATGTCCATTTTGATTGCAAGTTATCAGATTAAATAATGCTTATTAATAATATTTTGAAATTTTGAAATTCAAAACTGAAATGCGAATTTGCTTCTAAACGTATATTTAAAAATATGAAATTATTAATATGATTCAGCTTTGTTTGTAAATTTTTTTGTTAAGATTATTAACATTTCTGGTATGAAAATTTCTTTAATTACAGTTTCAATAAAAACTACTTAAAGGCATAAAGTTTATTATTTTAATGAGCAAACTAGGAAACAAAAAAACGAATTTAAAAAGAATTGCCATAAGCATAAATCAAAATCTTCATTGATTTTTTTTCAAATAAATAATGAAATAGCTATAAATAGCTGTAATATTACTTAGCTTTAAATAAATAATGAATAATGAATAGCCAGAAATGATTGCACAAAAGGAGGATCAGAGAAAAAAGTACAAAAAAGTATGTTTACTGCAATTCCAGGTGTTTTTACAAGAACAAAACTCTATTGTGTATTTGAATAAATAAGCTTTATGCTACGAAAGGTAGGATAAGAACTATTTTTTGTTTTGTTTTTCTTTTCCCCAAAACAAAGCGTCTGAATTTTTATAGTTTTTCCATTTAATTTTTTTATAGAATCCCAGTAGTATGAAAAATTTAAAAATTAAAAGATTTCTCATAAGCTACGGACTTCAGCTTATAGTGCGTATGTCAGTGGTTTTTTTCTAAAAGCGGTCATCTTTAAATTAAAAATCAAGCAATCTCTCTTACCAGTACGGAAGATTTTGCGCGTTTTTTACTTAAAAAAAAATTAAGCAATGATCCTATGCTAAGAGGCAGTGTTCAGAGTATCCAAAAAAGTGGCTGACAAAGTATGGCAACTTTTCAGGGGTGTAAAATCCATTTCAGCAAAAGTTAATTTCTCTTATTCTTTTATTTTTTTTTGTTGAAAATGAAATTCTTTCACTTTTTCCGATTCTTTAATCAATAAGCTAAAATATTCACTATTCTAGTATTATGATATTTGTATACAAAACCTTTACAATTTTATTTAAGTGCAGTTATTATTGTTAACGATTTAGTCATAATTATTATTAATAAACAATCTCTCCTACCCATGAGTGTGATCTTTCTTACTTCGACTGCGTCGCATAACACGACATAGTCTTGGTTTTATTACAACTGTTGTTTAAAATTAAGACATTACAACCAAATAATAATAAAATTCATAAAAAAATTTAGCCAAAATTATTAATGGTTTGTTTAACAAAAATTAATATTTGCAATTTTTAACTTTCCTAGTTTTATTTTACCTAAGGTGTTATTGTTTTATGTGAAGCAACAATATGTCTGCATCGGAAAGCTATATAATCGAATATTATATATTTTAAATAAGATAAACGTTATCTAATTCTTTTGAAAGAAGATAATAAATCTTTAATAAATAAATTGACAGTTTTATGGTTGAAGCATTTTATTAGCTTACATTTCGAATCTAACGTAAACGACTAATAAACCTAAGCCTCTTTTTGGCCTCTTAAAATCGATGTTATCTCTTCAATGTATATTTTAAAAACTTTAAGTTTTTTGTTAGAACATATTCAGAAATATAACATTTTGCTTTGATAAACTTTACATTTACATCTTGAGATTTCATATAGAATATATACATTTCTTTACAATTTCTTTTTACAAAATACAGTCAGTACAAATGACTATACCATGAAAAATGTCGAATATAATATACAAGCATTTTGTCATAGAAGGTCAGTGTAACTTAGTGTAATCTTTCGGAAAAACATTTATTTCTTCGAGAATGAAAAAAGATGCGTGACGTAAAAATATATTTTTTCGACAAATAGTCTAAATATCTATTTTATGCTAATGTATGAGTTTGTATCTTGACTATTAAACATGTATTTTATGAATTTTTTGTCAGATCGTAAATGTTACTGATATCAACAAAATGCGAGGTTGAATTTTACCTATAATATATTTTATATTACAGCGAATGTCCAAAATTCATTTAAAAAGCAACTTAAGTTTAAAACATTTGTTTAACATTTGATTTGGAAATAAAATTTATTATTCTCGTTTTCTTAAAAGTAATTTAGAATGATGCATTGAGTGGGATAGTTTAGGCTTATTTCACGCTATTTTTATTTTCATTCATTTAAAAATTCAACTTGCATTTATACTTTCATAAACTAAGGTAATACTAATAAGATAGAAAGCACAAGTTTTTAAATGAATATTGTGATTTTGATTCATATAGCATACATTACTACTCCGCGCTACGGCTCCCACACATACAATAGGGGAAAGTGTTGTACCCTAGGACATTGACAATTTCTAGGAAGTTATTGGTAACATTAGCGTTATATTTATTTTCAGTTATGACTTCAACCAATAAATGACATTTCAGAAAAATTTTGCAGTCGAAGAATTAAATTAATTTCTTGCGGCGAAAAAGAAAATTTCATCACTTAGCAATAATTTTTTTTGTCATTATTCTTATTTTCTTAATATGAATCCATAAAATAATACGATTGAATTTTGTTTGTTTTTGGATTATAAAATTTTTAAACTTTTAGTTATAAGAATATAATGTTAGTCTATTTAACTTCACATGATTTGATTCGTTTGTCATGAGAATTAACTTCTTTTACGAAATAAGATGCTATTTTTATTTTTTATTTATTTATTTTCAGTTTAACCAGGGGGCAATTGTGAATGATTCTGATTTTGTACATTGTTAAAAATGCTCTCTTAATTTTATGAATTTGTGAAAATAGAATCCTGCTTTTGAGATTTTGATAACACTTATTTTAAACGATCCTTTTTTTTAGTGTTTTGTTGCTTCAGGAAAACTGTCTTCATAGTTTTCTGAATCTAAAGTCATAGTAGAATCAGGTTCTTTCCGAAGTCTCTCAAGGAGGTGAAGTTTTAAAATTATGAATTATTGACTATTCTTCAAAAGAATTCTGTGAATAGTCCAATTTTAAATTGAAAATATTGTAAAGTGTTCTATAATAAGATAAAATATTTTGTAGAAAGTCCGTTTTACAGTAAAATTATTTGAAAAAATTCTGTTTTCACAGTAAAATTTTTTGTGAAGAGTCTGTTAAGGAACTCAAATTCTTAATTGGACTCCTAATTTAAAGCTCTCAAATTTTGTCTATTTCTTATTTCTATGATAAAAAATGACAGTAAAACAGTTTGTTAATTATAAATAACTACTGTTGAATTAAAAAGGAATCTTATTTTATAATTTATCGTGTTTAAAATTCAAATTGAATTTTACATATATGCGTTTTTGCAAGCAAATTCAACGATATCAAGATGCGTTGAAGATAATTTTATGATTCTATACTTGTCTTTCTTTCGATAAACTCTTGACCTAAAGTATTGTTGAAGACTTTACGAATCAAGTTAGTTACAATTAGTTCCTAGATTCGGTATCGATTACTTGAGCTACGAATGCTTCGATCCGACGATATCGATTTTTAACTCCTGTATAAATTCAGTTAATCAGAACGAATAGTTATGCCTTTAATTCCTAGAAGATGGATTGAATTCGAGCTTTAGAACTGCAGTGATTGCTTTGATTTATTGGTTTAGAAACTCTTACGGTTATTAGTGTCACGAGAATTTGAGAAAGATGATGCTCAGATCATCTGAAACTATGTTTCATACTATAGTAACCACACTAACACTTTAAGATGGGGAATAATTTCTCTTTGTAGGAGAGTCTTACAATGGATAATTATTTTTAAATATTTCCTTTACTCGCAATAAATTAACTGTGTCATCGCAAATTTTTTTATTTTATAAACTTGAAAAATAATTATTTCTCGGGGGTTATACTACACTTTTTTGAAAGGTCCTGTTTTCGTTAAATTATGAAAAATCTACCCTTAACTTAGTGAATTTGTGAAAATAGGTTTTTATTTTTGTAATTTTGTGTAAAATCCAAAAAACTAGTGGTTTGTTTAAACTTTATGTGAAAAGTCCTGCTTTTATAAACTTGTGAAAAATCTATTCATAGTTTTCTGAGTTAATAATTGTTGTAAATTGGTGTTCTTTCCATCAGATTCCTTTAGCTGTAAATAAGCTAAAATTTTTTAAAAAAATAAAAAGAGAACACGCAAAAAACATGGTTTAAAAATATAAATTTAAAGATGCCGTCGACTTCGTTTTTCAACAAAAAGTTTCGGGAAATGTTGATTTTTAAATGAAGCACTGTATATACGGTAAGTATACCATTCAATTTCTAATTTTACAGTTCGCTATGGTAACGGTTAACGGAAAATTCTGGTTTTCAAAATTATAAATCTTATTGCCATACATTTAGTAACAAATTTTAAATTGAAAAGTAAATTTAACCAAATAAAGGATTTTTATGCCATGCTCTAAATATATAATTTAGAGCATGGAGATATGATAAATAGATGGAGTGTCGGAGATGCGATAAAATTACCAAAATGTTCTTCAAAACTATCACATAATTTACCATTTATTTGGTAATTTTAAACTTTTGATGTCTACAGAGGTGATTGCGCTCCGGAAAAAATCCGGATTTCCGGATGTTTTGCTAACTACGATCCAGAAGTTTCCGGAAATCTTACGTCTAGAAGTTTCAAGAAATCATCGATCACATTTATGTATAACAATTCTAGTATGTTTTGTTTAAAAATAATATAACTAGAATTTATACTTAGCATCTCTTTCATTTGTAAATTTTTTTTCTGGTGGTGTAATAAATGTGATTAGAGATAGAAGTGCATTTAATAAGTAATTATTCATTCAAATTATACTACATGCAATTTATTTAGAATTTCACGTGTGAAAATACCAACAATGATTTAAATTTATAAAGACATTTTGTATATATATTTTGAAATACGTCACTAATGATTTTACTCAAGAAATTTTCCGGATTTTTGAGTTGGGCTCTTAATCACTCCCGCACTATCTATGCCTCACCAAATAGAATGGTAATAATCTTTTTATACTTTTATGGTTTATTTAAAATGGCGGTTTACTTACATAGTTTATAGGAGTTAGTTGATTGTTAATAATTTATTTTGATACAATTTCTCTATTAGAAATCAAATAAAATAAAGTAGAGGTTATCAAGCTAAACATTTTTCCGTTATCTCAAACTATACGAGTACTGTTAAAATTACCGACTTTTGGCTAAAATTACCGTATTTTACCACATTTACAACCAAAGATCATTGTCATAAAAACCATATTTTATTGTTTACTAAAAAGTCCTCACCAATGTGCTACGATAGAAATTAAAAAAAATGGGCAAAAAAACACTGTAAGTTTACCATATTCTGGTAGTTTTGACCATACTTTTTTTCTCATTGCAGCAATTCTTGGAGTTCATTATAAGATTTGAAAACACCTTTATCAGCTTCAACCGACTGTTCCGTAATGACTACCTTTAATATGTATTTATAGAATCCTTATCATATACGAAATAAAAAAAAATTGCCACATTAGAAATCACAAATTAATATGAAAGTGAAGAAAAAACAAACAAATGCTATCAAAATTTAATTAAACACCTCTGAGAAAATTAGGACAGAAAATAGAAAAATAATCTAGCAGATTTTGTTAGTTCAGCCTTTGTTAAGATTCGTTAGATATCGTAAGTGCTTTTGTTTTGTTCCACGCTTAAACATTAAGTTGCGAACTATTATATGTCATTTTATTTCTGTCTCGGGTAATTAATGGCGGTCAATAAGAAATACCTTGTACACAGATCAAAGTCTGCAACCTAGCTAAGCTGAGGAAAGTATTTTTAGCAAAAATTAATAATTAAATATGATAAATATTCAATTTTTTTACGGAAATTTTTTAAAACCATTTTTATTTAAAGTACATGTTAAATAAGTTCTTTTTACTCATTAACTGCGTTATGAAATTATCACCTTGTTTGGACAGTTTATTTACTTGAAAGTTTTACATTTTTTTGTATTGTGACTTCTTATTCACTGAAACTTAAATTAGATCATTAATATTAAAACAAATATGTCTTTCTGATAAAAATTGTTCTTCTCACATATTAAAATATAAATCATGCTATTAGTTTATATGTTCTAATGTTACGTATGTTGCGTTGCATGTTAATGTTGCATATGTTATGTTACATATCTATTATGTTACATATCTTTTGGAATACCTTCAATTTTCTGGTAATAACATATTTTTTTAAATTAATTCACTACATTTTATTATTTTGTTTAATTCATTGTTATTTATTATTATTATTATTTGACCTGGCAAATTTAATGAAAAATTTTTTTGAAATTCTTTTCTCATTTTTGCTTATTTTATTATAATAATGATTGACATCTAAAATATCCCATAGGAATGGAATTTGATGCAAGTCTTTATTATTAGTTGGTCAGCCAGACGATTCCTCTAAAAAGGAAGTTATTTTCGTTACTTTACGTAGCTGTCTAACATAGTTAGTTTCAGATATCAATTTCCCCTAACGCAAGTTAGTCTATTTTAGAAATATATTAATTGATAGTTACGCGTAAAACCCAAAATTGTAAAGTTTCTAAAAACGGAAAAATCAAAGTGAAAAGTGACACTTTTTGAAGAGCGACTCTTATATAAATAGGCAATTTGAAGAAAAAAGGGATCGTATCCAAACTTCTTTTTCTGGCGAAACACGTGATGTCAAATATCAATCTTAAACGATTTCTATATTACTTAATTCTGCATTATAATTAAATGTACTCATCGTATATGAATTCTATACATCATAATTTCTTTTCCACCCAGCTTTATTTATTTACTTTTTCTTTTTTGGTATTGGTGCTTCTGCGGGGGCAGCTGTTGAATGAGCTGTTCTTATGTCTATAATTTTTCTTTGTTTTATTCTTCATTTTGAACTTATCTAATGAGTTCTGTTTACTTGCAGCTTAAGCGCAATAAATGAAACTTATTGTTTTTCTTAACTTTCTTCGTGTTTTCTTGTATTTATTTATGTATATATATATATATATATATATACAGTGAATTTGCGATAACTCGGCGACTGACGAAAAACTTCGACATATCGGAAGTTCGACTTACCGTCAGTTTCGGCTTTGGACTTTCAAAATATTGTCGGATTATTTAATTAATGCTTATTAATTACAAATCTCCTAAAATATTCCATTCCTCTCTAAAATGTATTTAAGAGAAATAATAAAAAAAAACTTTTTTAAATTTTTCATTGAATAACAGTCTAAAAATCTATCAGTTATTTAAAATTTAAGTAAAATTTACTGTAANATATAATATATATATTGTATACAATGCATATCTAAATATATGGCTAAATGTGTGGTAACTAAAATTTTAAAAACCAGAGTTTCTTTTAAACTGTTACCATATGAACGTAAAATTATTAAAGGAATGGTTTAAATATTTAAATACCGTATATTTTCGGTTTTATTACCAGTAATATATTATTTATTTATTTATAAATTTTTTTTACCAGGTATGTCACTACCATACAGTTCGGTAATTTTACCAGAATTTTTTCCGTGCATGAATAAGTAGCCATCAGTCTAAGTGGACTTATTAAGAAATAAATGTATATTTTCCTTTATAGTGGCTCTTTTTTCAAACTAATGATTCATTATTAAGATATGAAACAGTTTATCATTACAATTTTATTTATGAGTATGAAACCTTCAAAGTTCTAGCAAAAAATAATAATCATCCGACTAATTAAATATCCTTAAAGTGGGTTGTCATTTGTTGTTACCCCCTTCTAAATAAGGGAAAAGAGGCAATCACCGTTCCACCGACTTATCTAACTGGGAAGTTAAATATCCCACCTGCTTATAATGTTTATTGTCAACAAGAAGTTCACCTATCCAATATTTAGAGCTACAAATACTGCCTAATTACCAAATGAGCAACCTATCTTTTGGTTAGGTACTTTACTCATCTTAAAAGTTTGTTCGCATGCAAGTTTCTTCCTATCTTTTATTTTCATTTGACAAATTTTAATTGGTGTCGTTACTTCCCCTATCTTAGTAAATATAAAATGTGATTTAAGTTTTGAGTATTCTGCAGTTCGAAGAAATGAAAGTTTTTATTTTATTCAGTAACGAGCTTTTGTAAAACTCTACATCTTACATCATCTGATTTCACAATATATTTATGCATTTTTAATTTTTACGATGAAGAAAAAACACTACTTGTTCCTATATAAATATTATTTTACTACAGACTTTTTAAACTAGTTTTCTTAAAGCACTTTGCTAAAGAGTTTTTGATGTTATATAAAATAACAACTTTAAGCGAATAACAAGTTATTTTTGCAACTGCTAGGCTACGTTGTATCCATTTTTTTAAAACTCTCTTATTTTTAATTAAATTAAGTCTAGTAAAGCCAAGTTAACTAGTTAAACCCTATTTATTCCCTTACTATATTGATGATAAAAACAATAAAGTTATTCATTCTTTTATACATATTATTTTACAACAAGCATGCTAAACTGGGTTTCTAGAAGAATTTAATTAAAAATTCTCATGTTATTTGAGATAATAGCTTTGGCGAATAACATGCCATTTTTATAACTTCCAGGTTAAGCTACGTCCACTTTTTTCTGTCTCTAAATCTTGTTTCACTTACACTGCGTCTGATGTCAATTGTTATTCATTTATTATTTTCATGAAAATAAAATAACATTCTTCATTCTTATGTATACTGAGCAAAAAAAAAAGAAAAAAAAAAAGAAAAAAGAAATAACTTTTGATCCCTGACCTGAGTAACCACCCTGTATAACTTTTGATCTAATGATCGAATCTCCACTTTCTAGGACTCAATCTTGATAATTTTAGGGTTTGACTTAAAATATGCTAATTAATTAGAGCAGACGATATTTTAAGTTACGAAATCAGGCCCCCAAATTTTCCTTCTCTGAATAAACATGACTTTTTTCCCGACTGATTTGGATTTCTAATCCCCGAAATATAGGGATAAACATAAACTGGGAAATGTGGTAAGTTTGGAAACCTTAATGTTAATTTTAGTATTTCGCCATATTGAAAAATTCTTGCACACAATTTTGAAAATCGTTTTTTCAAAGATAATTCCATGCGAAAAATAACTTCTTGTAAATATCTACTATTTTTTATTACTTTATTTAATATTAGTCGAAAATATTTTGAATTCTAAGGTATACAAATTTTACATCATCTTAAAGAATGTAATTTTACATGGCAAAATACAAAATTTGAGCAAAAGCGATCGAATAGTTCCTGAGATCTAATTTTAAAAAAAGTTATATTTTTAAAATTTAAATAGGTTTTATTCACATAGTTTTATCCACTTTTATGTGATTAATTAAGTTGTATCCACTTGTTTGTGTAATTCCGGATCTTACTTTAGTTAAACTACGTCTAATCCCACTATTTATTCATTTACTACTTCCTGATAAAAACAATAAAGCTAACTACTTTTTATATGCATTGTATTTCACAACAAAAACGTTAAGCTAGTTTCACTAAAGCTTTTAACTCAAAATTTTTAAGTCATTTTCTCAAATAACAAAATATTTTAATGTAGCTTTTAGCAACTGGCATATTATTTTCATAACTATCATGAGTTATTTATTACTGTTTGTCCATTTAAGTTGGTTCATTTTTCTTGCAAAATACTACATCCTATTTTGACGTTAGACTATGTCTAATTTCCTTAAATATATACTTATTTTTTTCATGGTAAAAACAACACTATTTATTCTTATTAATATATTACTTAGTAAAATATATATCTAACTGGATTCTTCGAAGTTATGATACTTTTTACAATAGACTCATTTTTATGAGCACATGAAAACTACTTATACACGTAGCAACTAAAACTGCGGCGCGTGATTTATTGCTATAAATAATCATTCTTTTTGGTGTTCTAAGAAATGAAGTCTGTTTGAATAACCTTGATTTGTTTTAACTTTAAATGAATATTTTTAAAAACTAGTATTTTTTTTAGATTAGCTAATGAGAATGATGCTTCTCTAAAATTTACCTTATCTTTTATAAATTGAATTAGCAAGAAAATGTCGTTTGTTTAACGTTGCCGAAAAAAATTTAAATAAATTGCTATGAACTCACGTAGTTTCTTCCAAGGATAGCAATATCTCAATCTGAATTTGTAACGCTTCTTTATTTTTTTTTTGTCTCAAGTAAAGTGTTTTAAATGCATTCTTAAATCAAAAATATAATCTATTGAGATAATTTACTAACTGTAAAAGGCTGGACCTTTACGAAACAGTGTGGAGGGACAATGCTACTAATCACTATATATATCTGTGGACAAAGAATAAATTTAATGTTATGACAGTTTAAGACAAAGGAGAGGAAAGGGTAATTAAACTGTAAGGGGTAACTAAAAGTGTGACATTTCATGTTTTGGTTAAAATTAAAACACTTAAAATGAACTGATTAAATATTTTTTTACTATTTGTTGTTTTTTTTCATCTTTTTTCTAATAACCATTTACATTAATTTTAAAAGCTTTAATATTTTTAGTACTAATAATATCTATTGATAGAAATTTCTACTTTTCTCTTGAAAATTTAAATTTTTGGACATTTTGCTTTGTAAGTTGACCACTTGTGTTGCATTGCCTTTGTGATCATTTTATAAAGGGAAGAAGAATCATTACTTTTTCTTTTATCAGATCATATTGTTTTAACACATTTCCGATATATTGCCGTTTAAAATAAAGATAAATGCATTTAAATTTTTGTTAACAAAACTTGAAAAATTTATTTCATCGAATTCCCCATATATCTTAAGAACTTAAATTAAATGAGACTAGAATAATAAATTATTAGTTACATAAATTTAATCATAAATTGCTTAGTTAGAAGGAACAAATATGCTTATTTTGATGCGCACAGTGCGCCAAAAACTTTTCAAATGGATCACCCAGAATAACTTCTGATCTAACGGTCGAATCTTCACGTTCTAGGATTCAATCTTAATGGTTCGAGGGAGTGACCTCAAATATGCTAATTAATTAGTGCAGACGATATTTTAAGTTACAAAATCAGACACAAAAACGTACTTTCTCTGAATAAACATACCTTCTTTTTGACGGATTATGATTTCTGACTCCAAAAATATAGGGGTAGCCGCAATCTGGGAAATATGGTCCCCATAGTTTGGTTGGGAGATACATTTAAAGTTTGAACCCTATAATGTTAATTTTATTTTTTGCAATGTTTGCCATATTACGAAAACATTTTAAATAAATTGAATTTTTTTTCGCATACAATTATAAAATTCGTTTATCTAAAGATAATTACGTGCAAAAATAAATTTTACTAAATATTTATTATTTTTTACTTTTTTTATTTAATAATAGCCGAAAAAATTTTGAATTATAAGGTGCAAATTTTTTTACATCATTTTAAAGCATCTCACTTCATACGACAAAATACAACATTTGAACGAAATCAGTTGAATAGTTCCTGAGAAATCAAATGCTAATAATTTAATTTAATTTAATTTAATTTAATTTAATTTAATTTAATTTAATTTAAATTCAATTTAATTTAATAGAATAAGTGGCATCTTTAAAATTCGATTGCTGCACTGTACTAGTCAGTTGATTATTAAATTTCTTAAAATATCAGTACACAAGTACTTAATCAGTACTTAAAAAGCTTTATTTAACAAATTTAATGAAATTTTAATTCATAATATAAAATTTCACTTAATAGTTTTTTTTCCGGAGAACTCATAAAGGATTTCAAAATTCGTTTGTGAACTAATTTGGTTTATTTTGACATATGATTAGGTTACATAGGTTTTGAACCTTTTTATTATGTAAGGTAAAATTGGTTATTGATAATGAAGGTCAACTTAAAAGGTGTCCAACTTATATGGGTGGTCAATTTGACAGGTTTCATTGCATATCTATATAATTATATTCTTGGATAGTTGAATTATAAATTTCTTCAATGAAAAGAAATAGATTCTTTAAAAATTTTATTTACACCTGTCAGGCCTATTCCATATGTGCGGTAAATATAGTATGCAAAGCATCTTTTTTATTTGTACCAGTTTCAGCGAGTACTTTTTAGGATGTGAATTTTGTTAAAATAAGAATGCGATGTCTTGAAAAATTTTTCTTGTTCCTTCCGTTTAATTAATATAATCAAAAGTATTATAGGACGTAGTAGGAAACTTGATAAATCGCATTTATGCCTCCTTCGCTTTTTGGATAAAGGGGGAAATACCACGGTTGTCCTTGTCAATTCCAGAGGGATTTCACACCCCTTATGTTTTTCCCGCATAATCTCTATTTTTTCTTAGACATTAAGCTATAGTGTGCTCTACGTTATTAAAACACCATCTGTATTTGAAAATATCGGCTGAAAGTTAAAAATAACAGGGTGTTCATGACAATATTTATTGTGTCCATTTGATTCGCATTACTAAAAAGTGGGGTAAAATGGGTCTATATAAACGTGTCTGTATAAACGTCCATATGAACGAGGGGTAAATTAGGGACTCTAAAGCAGATCAGGCGAACGCAAATTTTTCCTCAGAACTTCAAATTAACAGTTATCTTATACAATAAGTTGGATAAGTTAAAGAAAGTTACGCAGTTACTTTTTTTAAAATTTTAACAGTTACATTGTAAATAAAAATAAATTTATTGTAGAAAATGTTACTCAAACATACAGTAATTTAGTGATTTTCTTAATACTTTAGTATCTATAAAGTAATATATAACAGCCTCCTATTGTTTTTGAAAATATTTATTTGCCGGATTTAAAGTTTAATGTTTAAAAAACTTGATTGCTCAAACTTTTACGGACACTTGTAAACAGCTTATAATTATTTTACTTAAATTATTTGATAGCTATGTAAAAAAAATATGTATCATATTCTTTACAATAACGCTTTATTCTTTATAAGCATAATTATTTTGATGTGATACAAGCTCATACTTTTCAGCTGTACATATTAATAGATGATCTTGATTTTTTAATGTATAGTTATTTAATTGTACATAATAAGTACATATATAATATAAAATTATTTTTTTATTTTCTTATTTTCTAGAAGTCGTAATTTTTTAGAGGTACATAACATGTAAACAGTTTATCTTGACTTTCCCTTAAGCTAGTAATTATAGTTTTTTATTTACAAATTTGAAAACAATTATTTGTAGTTAGTTTACGAATAAAGTTTATTTCTAAACAAAAATTTAATTTTAAAAGAAAAATTAAAATTGAAGGTAATTTTTTATGTTACATCTGTTTATGTACCTCTCTTTGTTCAGCTATATGTATCCCTTTTTTAATCCATCATTACTTCTCTTTATATATCGTACCCATCTTTAATGTAATTATTTCAATTTTAATAATCTATAACTAACATTAAAAATTAAGAATATATAATAGCAGTAATTAAAGTACAGAGTAAGAATGAAATCGCAATATATTTGCTTCAAAATTTTACGGAGCTTAATTTTTGTTAAGTGCACATTAAAATTATAAAAAGAGTCTGAGCTAAAATTCTTTATTGAGTGAGAGAAATCTATAATAGTTTTGCAAAATTGAAGCAGTTTAATTTTATTATGGAAAATAAGTAGTATTTAGCGTATTTATAACTGTTTGAATCAAAATGAAAAGTATTAATGTAATTATAATAAAAATAAATCTAAAACTGATTTTAAAATCATAATCTGTAAATGATTTAAAAAGTTGAGACAATTTTATTTTGTTATGCCAGTTAAATTATGCATTCTGCTTAAATAGATGTAAAAAGTGGAGGTATTATTAATATTGCAATGAGAAATATAAAAACTATATCTGAAATAAATTTAATAAGCGTATTTGGTTAATGCTTTACAAATTTGAACAGTTATACTTTATAAGCCAAATAAATAATATCTAGTGAGTTTATTTGGAATAAAAATAAATAAAAACCAATGGTATTGTAATGATAATTAATTTTAATGACAAATTCGTCCTTTTTATAGTCTTCCCTGATTAAAAAAATATACTTAAATTAAGTACCATTCCCGTACAATGCTTAGTTACAAGTAGAATTATTCTTTAGAATAGAATTATGAATTATAGAATATATAGAATATAGAATATATAGAATATAGAATATATAGAATATAGAATATTTGACGTGGGAATATTGTGTAAATAGATTTGAAAAAGTACATGAATAAACAAACAAGTAGTAAAAAAAATAATAAAAAACATAATCATAAATATTTGAAAAATTCAGTGCTAAGTCAATTTTGATAAATATAAATGAAAAGCCGAGATATTTAAGTTATCATTTAAGATGAATTTTTTCGATGAGTTTTATGTAGATGAAAAAAAAGCTCAAATCAATTACGAAGCAGTGCTTTATTATTAGTAGAAATTTTCAGCAACGCTTGGATGGGTTTCACTAAGATTTCTTTTTCCAAGCACGATTGTAACCGGAAAATATTAAATAAGTGTTCACCTTATCACAAATAGATAAGAGAATGGGGGAAGTAATATTGGGGGAGGTAGTATCTAGGCAACATTGTACTCTGTTAGTGATCCTTGTCGGCGCTTTGATCCGCTCTTCGTATCTTCTTGGAACAATGGCAATTCTAGCGCCTGTCGACACGCGATTTCGGGATTCGAAAACAACACTCTTGTTGTCTTTTGAGTTGTTGCATCGATTTTGTGAGTGTTTCGGCCACATTGAAGTCAATTTTGGCTATTAGTGAACATAAAACACCCATTCTCTCACTCGACGATCTCGCGATTTGAGAGTCGATCGTTTGATTTGAGTTTCTTGTACCTTTGGGCAACGGGGCTTTAGAATGAGTAGCACGTTGTTGTAAGTTAAAATACAGAACTGTATTGTTCAAACAGGTACATAATGTTAATATCGGTTATCAGCTTTCAGATGCCTAGTTGGATAAGATGTTATATTTTTTTTGGATCGGTGTTATTATTATAGAATGTTCAAAATAATTTTTTTTTTAATTCGTCATTTAAAAAGGAGGATTGAATATGAATGAATTTCCTTTTATTTAAATTTGATTTTATAATCTTAAAAGTTGTGAAGAGAGTTAAACCCTTATTTCTTTCCAGTTTGATACAAATTTGGAACATATTATCGTACTTCTTACACTTTAGTACAAGATAATATGGTTAAACTTGAATGAAAACATAATTCATTCTATTCTGTAAGCACAAAAAGAAATATGTCAAACATATAATAAATGTATCAAAATTTACTAATGTGTGAAAAATATACTAATTTGTCAAAATATAGTAAAATGTTTAAATTGTATTAACACATCATAATATTTTAAATTGACTCATTTTAGCGTTATTCGATTATTTACGAGAAAAAATAACTTTTTCCGAAGATTTAATTTTTCCATTTATATTATTTTAAAATTAAAGTTCAAATAGCTCGAGCTGATGAAGTTCATCTTACTTAACATCTGTTTCAACGTTTCGCATGTCAATTCTACTCTCGTAAAAAGTATAAGTGTTAATTTGTTCCCTCACTCTTCTGATTTTAAACAGAGACATACAATTCTTATGAACAAATGTTCGTTTTCGAACGGAAAAGAAATTAATGAATTACAATTACATTCTGGAATTACCATTTGTTAAAACAAAATTAAATGAACGTTGAATTAAATAAAGAGGGTGAATTCTATGATATCGTAATTTTGACTTTTTCAGAAGCTTTGGAATTTCGCTCTAGGTATATTTTTAGATTAATGGCAACTGTCGCTTATGTCGGCACGTGATTTCAGGATTCGAAAATAATACTTAAGTTGTTTTTAAGTTATCACATCGACTTTGTGAGTGTTTTCAGGTACAATGAAGCCAATTCTAGCTATTAATGAGAACAAAACACTCATTTTCTGACACACGACTTAAGTTTTTTCTTCCTTTGGAATTAATGGGCAACGAGAGCTAGGAATGAGTAACACCTTCTTTTATGTTAAATTATGACACTGCATTGTTCAATCAGGTAAAGTCAATATCGCCGATCAGTTTTGTGATGCTTAACTGGATTAAGGTATTATTTTTTTGTACTGTTGTTAGTTTTTATTGAATATTAAATATAACGAAAATTAGTTATTTATCTATGATAATTCATGCTTTAAAAAAGTGGAATGAATTAGTGCATTTTCGACCAAGCATAAAATTTTATAAAATGTGGTATAATTTCCATTGAAATACACTTTAATTACATTCATTAAAAAAAGTTTCTTGCGTAAAAAATAATATTTTATTTTATAAATAAAATTATGCGTATATGCACCATTGGCCAAATCAATGGAAAAAACATTTAGTTGAGCACTAGCTTTTTTAATGAAATATAATTATTTTATTTTATTTGCAACGTATGATTAATTTTAAATGGAATAATTATACATTTCCAAAATGTGAAATTTGTCAATAACCATGTCATGTTAAAAAATTAGAATAGTTTAAAAAATTCTCAACAGAAAGTGTTTACCTTGATTGAATTGCTAGAATTTTGTAGATATTATCAGAAACCTTGATAATAGCAGAAAAATAGAATTAGGGAAAATTATGCGTTACAGTGTTATTAAGAATATTTATTGAAATGATGTGTTTACGCACCTTTGGCCGAAAATGGGTTAAGAATTCATTGTTTCTGGAATTTGGTTTTACACTGTTAGAAATTATGAAGTGTGTTTAACTATAATTTCTTTCAAATTTTGTTCAAATATGGTGCAAAGTTGAAACATTATTATCTTAAACTGATACTATGTTTATGTGTAATATCTATGTTCTGATACTATGTAATTACAAGATACTATGTTTCAATCTGAACGGATACATTTGAGAGAACAGAAGCAATTTTGAGAGAACAGAAACAAAATATGTCAAAAATGCACAGATATTTTGAAAATGTACTAATACGTCAAAATATACATAATATGCATAATTGTCCCTTACGATATTCACTCATTTACGAGATAGAAAATTTTCTTTGAATAGTATTTCCTTTTTGCGATTCAAATAACTCAAAGATTTAACTCGTGCTAATGAAGAGACTTAGTTTATCGTACTTATTATTTGTATTTAACATTCGTGAAATGTAAAATTAATACTTTTAATTTTCAGACTTTGAACAGGGAAATACGAATCGTATCTAAAGCTCTTCGTATTGAACAGAATGGAAACTTTTGAAATAAGATTGAATGTAAGCATGTATTACAGAATTATTTGTTAAAAAAAATTAAATGAACATAGCATCAACTTAGGAAAGTGATTTTTATACGATGTTATAACTATTAGGTTTTGAAAACTTTTCGTAATTTGCAATTTAAAGGCTATTTGCTTAAATCATTTTATCAAACAATTAAAGAATTCTGAATATGAAATAATTAATTGGAAAAAATTTTTTTTTCATTTTATTTACATAAATTTCACCTCATTTTCCCGTTAATGCGACAAGCGTATAATTAATAAATTTAGACATAGAATTAAGTGATTTTTCATCCTAAAAAGTATAGTTTCTTATTGTCTATATTTATTTGCACTTTAGAAATTTTCATTTTTATTTAAAATATTATGTTTTCGTTCAATAAATTATTATAGATGAATTTTTTTTCAAAAAATATTCACATATTTTAATTTTATTTCCTTTTTTATCTCGCCTATAAGCAACCCAGAAAAGTTTAGTTTTCAGTGATTGATTAGCATGGGTAAAGAATTTCGAAACTGCTAATTTGACCATAATGAAATATTTTTTTTCGCTAAAAAAACTCATTAGAATTTTATACGATATAATCTTAAAATTGATTTTATTCATACATTTGCACGTTTTTAATATTAGCAAAAAAATCAGGTCTTCTTCCGCCCAGCAGTTAAATATTTTTATTCTATCACAAAGGTTTTAATTTTGAAAGAAGTACCCGCTCCGAAAAAATAGTCTTTGCAATGTTTCGAGTTAAAAGTCATTGTTTCTTTGTTGGTATGAAGACTCAATCGTCAGAGAAGTGTGAACTGAGAAGATGAATACTTAATATGATTTTAGTCATTTTCATAAAATTTTTTCAATTAATCTAATGTTAGCTATTTACTTTACTTGAGACTATCTTTCGAAATATATGAACGAAATGAAAGATCATCGCTCAATCAGAATGAGAGTTCTAACGGGCAATACTTAAGAATTTTATGAAATTTTTTTCTTACACAATTTTGCAATCAACATCTCTTAATTATAGAAAATTATTCCTGGGCTCGTTTATGAAGTTTGGAAAAATATATGTGCTTTCGTGTAATTTGCGTAAAAAAAATATTTTTTTAGCATGCGAATCGGTTTTCATTGATTTACACTACAAGAGAAGTTAACTTTGAAAAACGTACAGACTGAAAACTGTACCAAATTAAATTACTCAACCCAAATTAATAACTGATTATTTTTATTTCCTTTAAATATGAAGGAAGTTTTAATTTATCATGGGCCATTAATCCTAATCCTGTTTCTTACTTTCTTTTAAAGAAAAAATATTGCGTTTTAGAATGTTATTTTATGCTTAAAAGTGCTTTAAGAAAAAATAAGTAAGATATCAAATTTAAGACGGCGAAAATAAAAAGCGTTTCCAATACGTTTCAACTTATTTTATTGTATTCGTAACAGGAAAAATTTTGCTTACGTTTTAAAATAGGCATTTTCCTTAAAATTATATATTTTTTAATTAATAAAGTAAGACATAAATATATTCAGCTCAGTTTATAACCCTATTAAATTATTTCTACTTTAAGAAACTTATTTCAAATAAACTTTCTATGTGAACTTATGGAATTAATCTGAAAGAAAAGTACAAACTTTTCACACCGAATCAAACGCTCTTCCTAAATTTTTATTTTGAGATCCGCGAGTGATAGACAATTGTGCGCGGGACAACTTCAAACTAAAACTGGTTTATCATTTGCTCTTTTTTTAAAAACAAATTCCTTTTTTTTTGCTATTTGCTTTTTTGAATTGGACAATTGAGACGGAAGAAGATAAAAATTCAAAATATTCAACTTTTTAATGGATCTCTTCTTAATGAATCAATCCAAATATCGGTCTCATTGAGGTCTCAAAACACAATTAGCTATAATTCTAAAATTTGCAGAGATATATTTATTGATAATTGGTAATTTTTAGGCGTTTTCAGAAACCTATTAACAAAATATATATTTTTTTTAATTTTAAGTATTTCTAGTCAAATTTTCTCTAGTTTTTGACCAAATTATGTGGCAGAAGATATTAATTTAGAGTCGTAAGATTTTGAATACTCCATTCAGGAAAAAAGTGTGGTCAAAACTACCAGAATATGGTAAAATTTACCGTGTTTTCTGCTCTGCGAGAACACCGAAAAGCTCGGTAATTTTTACCGAAGCTCTTTGGTAATGATTTTGTTAAATTAACAATAAAATGTGGTTTTAGAATGTGCGATAAAATTTATTATATGTAGTAACATTTTGTAATTTTATCATAAAAACCATTTATTCGGTGGAATTTACTTTTCTGTTTCGCATTTTTCTCTAAATGTGTGGTAATAAAAACTATAATTTTGAAAACCACAATTTCCCTTGAATCGTTACCATATGAACGGAAAAGTTACCAAATGAATGATTTAAATGCCGTATTTTGATTTTAATTACCATATTTTTTTTTGAAACCAGAAATGTCATTATCATACAGTACAGTGATTTTACCTGAATTTTTTCTTCGTGCACTTAATGATAGTAGTTGCAATCTTTTCTGCATAACTGCGAAAATATTTAAGATACTTTAACCCCCCCCTAATATATAAAAAATATGAATGACACAATATAGATGGGACAAACTTAAAATTCAAGATTTTGAAATCTTTAAATATTTACTTGTTACAGTTGAAACAATTTATTTTTCGCTCTTTCTTTAAGCGTCCCTTGACGTAAGAGCAGTTGATAATTGTATTAAAGTTTAGGCTATTTTTCATTTGTTGACAATATATAACTGTTTTTATACTTTTTGATTCACACTCTTTCATTCTTATCTAAAAAAACTTGGTGAGAGTGCCATGTAAATTTGCAATATTTTTATTTTCTCTTTGTACAAGATAAGCATTGTGTTTACCGAAAGTAAAAATGCACCCTTCTGCTCCATCTGTTCTAGAGATAAAAGGGATAATCTTTGCTGTGGAACTGGATGATAAGAACACCAAGTAAACAAACTGTTTCTTATCTTTCATATTTCCGTATGTTATAATGATGCAAAAAGCCAGTCAAGAAATTTAAACTTCTTTTGATTGTCAAATAAAGCCGCACCCGCTTTAAAGAAACTCTCTATTTAGGAACTGAGTCAGTGTTGAAGATTTTGAATAACTAATGACGAATTTTACCTCTGTACTTGCTAGAGATGACCCCTGGTTTACTGTTTGATGACACTATAGGATTTTTTTGATCTCGAAACTGAGATCCATAGGATTTTCTGAGATCAATCCCGAGATTAGATATGCAAATAAATTTTTTCAGGCGATATTTTAAATTAAGAAATCAGATTCAAAAATATGTTTTATTTTTTAATAAATGTGTCTTTTTTTGATGAATTAGAATATTTGACTATCGAAATAATGAAGGAGGTAGGGTAGCTGAAATTTGTAAAATATTTTCCCAATGATTTGGTCAGGAGAGTAGTCGAAAGTTTGGTCTCTTCATGTTACTTTCTACATTTACGTATTTCACACCATATCTCTAGAACTATTTCAGGGAATCAAATGACTTTGCACACAATTATAAAACCGTTTTTCAAAGATAATTTCATGGATAATGAAAATTGTCGAAAAATTTTGATTTTTATGATATGGAAATTTCTTTTTGTGGTATATAACTTTAAATGAAAAATTCCAAAATTTAAACTGATTCGGCTTAGCAGTTCTTAAGAAATGAAAATTTAAAAATGAGACTTTTTTTAATTTCATTTCTCAGAAACTGCTCAACTTAAGAATGATTTAGAAAAAAAATTTGGTTACAATTTTTCCAAACTGTCAGCGAAAACGCATTCTTATTTTTAGCCATTAAAACTTCACCAACTAACTACTTTACATCTACTTCAACATTATCGCATTGCTATCTTAACATTCGTCAGAGTTCAATTTATTAAGCACAAAATACATGTTTTACGATATCCCCTGAGAAGTTATGTTTTTTAATCATTAATTAAATATAGATACACAATCGCTCAGTAATTTTGAACTCGTACAGTGTTTTTTCAGGAAACACACTCTAGCATGAATAGAAGCTTTTGTTCAAACAAAGAACAATACTTCATTACATAATTTAGCCAAGCATAATAGATCTTAAATATTTTCTTATTTAATATTAAAAATAATCCTCTTTAAAAGATCATCATCCCCCACAAACTCCTTGCATTTTTCAGTGTGGTCCATTTGTCGAAAATTTCGGATCTACTGTTATTCTAATTACAATTAATCAAATTCCTCAGATAATTTTGGCTGGTAATATTTCTATCTGTGATATATTAGTTCAAATGAGTTAACTAATATAATGCGCATTTTAAATACATAATGTGATGTGCACTATGAAGAATTCTGGATCAAATTAGAGTAAGAAGTACCGCCACTTAGGGTGCTAGTATACTTTTTATCATAAAATCTATTTTTACTGTAAAGTTTTACGGTGCAAGAAATCACATATGAATTAATTTTTACAGCAATATTTATTTAAAATCACTGAATTACTGTTATTAATTAAATGTTTCTGTAAAAATTACGGTAAAAAGGGACTTTATGGTAAAAGGAGCTTTACGTATGCTGCAGTGATCAAAATATTTATCTAAAAGTTTACTTTTTCAGACGATATGCTAAAAGATATTTTTAGATTTTTACTTAAAAGATATTTTAACCTTTTTATAGATATTTTAGCCTTATAGATAATTTAACGTTTCTTACAAAAATGATTTTTACCAGCAACAGTTGCAGGAATATTAAATTGAAGCTTTTTGCACGCTTTTAACGAAGAAAAATTAAAAAAACAAACAAACATATAGAGTTGTATTGAAATTAATGAGGGGTAGTGTAAAAATGTTTGATATAAACTACACATTAATGTCATTGTAAGCATAATTTAAAAACTTATTAAGTATGTTAAGAAAAATTGTTGATATAATAACATTTGAAAACTATTAAGGATTATTCTTAATAAGAGTGATAAAGGAATTTGAAGCCAAAGCTTGTTATGTGCACTAATATTTTTAATACTATTATTAATTTATTTGATATTCAATATATCATTTACATCTCTTTTCTGCTTCAGGTTACATAAAAAAGCTAATTCTTATAACCTTAGGGGTTGAAGAACTCAAAATGATTCTGGGTATTCCTTTTTTGGCTATCATTAATACTTACAACTTCCTTCTAGTTCTTGAATTTCTAGTATTCGTAATGTTTATTCAGATCTGTCTGTCTGAATTTCCAGTTCTTTGTTTGCTTAGCTTATTTTGCCATATCCCTTTGATGATCTATTTTTTTAAGAAATAAAAACGGTGAAAGAAAAAATAAATGATTCTTCTTGTCAAGAAGTATTTTTCTCAGAGAATTGTATATATTAGAATAATTTTATTATTTCTTAAAATAGTCCCACCTATTTGAACGTATTGCAATAAAACAAAACTCTATTTTGATATAGTTTGCGAGCATTTAAAAAAAGGTTACGTTTAATAAAAGGAGAGAAAGTATTGAAAAATTCTTTTCAGGAAGAGACTTTGTGAATAATAAGAAGTATATTTTTAAATTTTTAAGGTTAAAATTAGGTTGAAGCAGAGGTATCGAAACTAGTGCTCACAAGATGTCACTGTGATCTACTAAAATGTTTGATTGAAGTTTCGGAAACATTCGTTTGACATTTTGTAAATTTAAGCACTTGCACTTGTTATTCCCCCTTGGTTTTTGCTGTTTAATTAAATTAGATTTTGATGTTTAATATAAAAGCACTTAACGTATTGTACTTTGGTTTCAGAAAAATACAAACCCTACTTCAAATAGTGAGTTAACGACGATGAGTTAAAAAATAATAATTTAATTCAGTTTCTTTCTACATTTATGTGTTTATTTTATTTTATTTTTTAACCAAAATTAATTAAGTATACAGTCAAAAATAGGCAATGTGTTGTGAAAAATTAAAAATACTTTTGAAGAATTTATTTGAATTTTAACTATTAAACTAAGGAACTTATATTTTATTTATTAAACTATATTTTATTAATTAATTATTAATTTAATTGAAGTATTTTTAGAAGGGGAGCTTCAAAGTTTCAATATCTGCATTTTTTCCAGACATTTATCAAGTATCAAATTATTCTATTTTATAGAAAAATGAGTAATTATTTATTCGGTTAGACCTAGATTTGAGTATATGCGTTTACTAATAATTCAGTAAAATCTGGAATTGTTTTTTATTAATTGCGATTCCCCCTCCTTAAACTATATATTTTGTTGCCTCGTCCCTTACCAAAACTATACAGATTTAACATTAAACCTCAATAAACATTTTATTTAAAAAAAATAATTTTAATTAAATTTTACTTTTTAACTTTAATAAAAACTTTAAAATTAATGTAAATTTTGAAAAAAAAACTGAATTAAAATTAAAGAAATTATTTGGTAAGCTTTTTACTTTAAAATTCAATTTAAATGAAGTTTTATTTTGAATGCTACATATTAAACGAAGGAGCTGTTAAATCGTATAACAAAATGCAAAATAGATGCAGCACTATATCTTACATTGAATGTATGATTTAATCAGACATAAAATGATTAAAAAATTGAGAATACTTTGTCTACAAACAATTTGAAAGTAATAAGCATCATCTCTAACGTTTGATAAAGTGAAGCGTACTCATTAATTTTCTTCAACAATTCGACAACACACACAACGATAAAATAAATGATCCAGCTTGACGGAAATGGGCGTATTATTTGATTCTTGCGAATTCAGATTAAAAGATTACGCTTGGGAGAGCTTAATAATTCCTCCCTCCCACTTTTTTTTTCACGCCTGAGTGCAAACATCTTGTTGAAGCTTTCCCACACCTTACTTATTTAAAAATTTAAATACTGCTTTATTGTGATTGCATTTTACGTTTAAAAAGTTAAATATCGCCTTATTCTGATTAAATTCTAAATTTAAAAAGTTAAATACCGCCTAATTCTGATTAAATTCTAAATTTAAAAAGTTAAATACCGCCTTATTCTGATTAAATTCAAAATTTAAAAAGTTAAATACCACCTTATTCTGATTAAATTCTAAATTTAAAAAGTTAAATAAATACGATTTATGTGATTATATTTAAAAAGTAAATACCGCTTTATTTTAATTACATTTTATATTTATTAAGTTAAAAAACAAATTGTTTTGATTAAATTTTACATTTATACACTAAAAAAAGTAGTCAGAAATACCAGAATATGTAAAAATTTACCGTGTTTCTGGCTCTATGGGAACATCAAAGGGCGGTAATTTTTATCGAAGAGCTTTGTTATCTTAAAGCATAACATAAAAACCATTTATTCGGTTAAATTTACTTTTCAGTTTTGTATTTTTTACTAAATGTGGGGTTATAAAAGCTATAATTTTGAAAAACTGAATTTACGGTAAAGCGTTAACATATGAATGGAAAATTACAAAATAAACTGTTTAAATACCGTTTGTTTTAATTTTATTAACCAAAATTATTTTAACTAGAATTGTCATAATCGTACAGTACGGTAATTTTACCAGAATCATAATCATATGGTGCGGTAACAGCGTTTGTGATTATATTTTACATTTAAAAAGTTAAATACTGCTTTATTTTTTTAAAGGTTAAATACTGGTTTATTGGGATTACATTTTATATTTATAATATTATATCCTACTTTGTTGTGATTACGTTTGAAATTTAGAAATTAAAATACGACTTAAATGTAATTAAATTAAAAAAATTTAAATACTGCTTTATTGTGATTAAATTTTACATTTTAAAATTTAAGTATTCTTTATTGTAATTACATTTGAAAATAAAAAAAAATAATTTTTTTATAGGGATAACATTTTAAACTTAAAAAAAATAAATATTAAATTTAAAAATTTAAAATTGCATGTTATTGTGATTCAGTACAAAATTTCAAAGAAATTCTGCTTTTTTGTCTGTTAGTTCATGTTTTTGCTTTTTAAAGGAGAATACTTTTGTTTGCATTTTGAAATTATTTTATTTTATTTTATTTTGATTGCTTTGTAAGTTAAAAAATCCGAATACTCTTTATAATTGTTAAAATTACAATGCTCTTTTTTCTCGTAATTACAAATGAAATTTAAAAATTCATAGGTTCTTTCTGTTATTTTATTTTAAATAAATATTCTCTTCGATTGAAATTGTATTTTGAATTTTTCATAAAAAGTATTTTTTTATTGCGTTTTAAGTTCAGAAATTCAAATATTTTTTTATTTGTTAAAATTACAATGCTCTTTTTCTTGTAATTACAAATTTAAACTCAAAAATTAATAAGTTCTTTCTGTTATTACATTTTAAATAAATATTATCCTTGATTGGAGTTGTATTTTAAAATTAAAAACTCTTTTATTTGAATTGTATCTTTAAGTTTAAAATTCAGATAGACTTTTGTTAGGATTATATTAGAATATTAAAACTAAAATTAATTTTTATTGTGATTTCCTTTTAAGCTGAAATGTTAAAGACTTTTATTTGTATTTGAATTTAAAATGAATAAATCTTAAATACTATTTTAACGAGTGTATTTACGAATTAAATGAATTCATTTCAATTTAAAAGAAATAGCTTACACTAAGAAAAAAGTATGATCAAAACTAACAGAATATGCTAAAATTTTACGTGTTTTTCACTATATGGGAACACCAAAAAATCGGTAATTTTTACCGAAGTGCTTTACTAATGATTTTGTAAAGTTTACAGTAAAATATGGTTTTATAATATGGGATAAAATCTGGTAAAGGTTGTAAAGTCTGTTAATTTTATCGTGATACCTTAGAACATGGCATAAAAACCATTTAATTTACTTTCCAGTTTTGTATTTTTTACGAACTGTGTGGCAATAAGAACCTTAATTTTGAAAACTAGAATTTCCGGTAAACCGTTACCACATGAAAGGAAAAATTACCAATTGAATGGTTTAAATACCGTATATTTCGGTTTATTAACCAGAATTATGGTTTTTTTGTGCCAGAAATGTTATTACCATACCATGTGGTAATTTTACCAGAATATTTTTCTCCGCGTACTACTTATTTGCATTTGAATTTAAATATGAATAAAAACAAAATATTTTTATTTTGTTTATACATTTTACAGAGACATGAAAAAATGGATATAGTTTATAGAATTTATATAATTTACAGAGACATGATAAAATGGATATAGTTTAAGGAATTTATATAGTTCACAGAGACATGACTCACAAAAAGTGAGCTTAACTATAATGTGCTTAATTTTTTTTAACCTTCTTCTGAATAATCTTCTGGAAATATTCCACTAAACTTTTTTTGTGTAAAAATCCGATAAATAGATTATAAGTTATTCAGGCTTTTTGTTTTTTATTTTACGCATTTTACTACTAAAGATATTTTACGCTGTTGCATTGATTTGTAACACTTTAAATCAATATTTAATAAAGCTCTATTCTTTTCTTAACATAAACAAAACTGAAATCAATAAACAGTTCTATGGTGTTATTATAAAGTTATCCATAAATAATAAGCTCTGCGTTTGAAATATCACATGCATCTATAATTATATCCAGTTATAAGTAACTTGCAAAAATACAAACGGGTAACTGTCCCAGATTTCTCGATAATTAGCCTATTAAGTAAAGCCTTTTGACAGTCTAGCAAAAATATTTAAAAGAGATTTTTTTATTATTAGACGGAGAATGCAATTTAATGCATGATATATTTGTGGAATAGATAAAACAACCAATAAAACTTATTTTTATTCATTTTTTAGAACTGATAACAAATTGCTGATAACTTTCTCCTTGCGTCAAATTTATTGGAATGATGTGTATTAGTTATACTCGTAGAAGGCCTTCTGAAAAACTGATGGTTGCGAATATTTATTTGAATTCATATCACAATCAGCAATTAAGATTGCATCATTTAACACTTAGTTTTAATTTCTGACTTTTTACCCTAACATCTATTAACAGGTTTTCGTTAAGTGCCACGATAACAATAAAAATTTTGAAAACCGGTTAATGTGTTTCACTTTTTTGATAAAAGTTTAAGGTTATATAATTTAAATCTTTAAAGTGAAAATTAATATCGGAGATTTTAAAAATTAGTGTTAATTGAATTGAGCCTTTTCAATATAATTTACTGCGTAAAGTTTTGAAATAAGATTTAAGGAAAAAGTTTTAACTTGTTGGCGAAAGAAATGAATTGATTTTGAAAAGAGGTATCATTTGTATTGATAAAATATATAAAAGTGTACAAATTTAAAAATTTAAACTTTTTTAAATGTTTATTCTCGGGAACTATTCAAATGTTTTGGATAAATTTTTGGATTTTTATTTTTAAAATTACGTAGTCAAACATAATGTAAAATTTTAAACCATAGTTCAAAAATATTGATCATAATTAATTTCAAAAATGAAAATGAATGAATATCAATCATATATTGTTGATTTCGCTGCAAGCAATAATGAAAGCGTTTTTTACGATATTATCTTCGACTAAACATGTTCTGAAAATGGGTTAAAAATTGTTTAGTACGGTCAATTAGAATAATAAAATTATAACGAGAAACTCAAAAATAATAATAAGTAAAAATAATAAATAAAATAATAATAATAATAAGTAAAAATAATAAGTAAAAATAATAAATAAAACAATAATAATAATAAATAAAACAATAAAAATAATAAATAAAAATAATAAATGAAAATAATAAATAAAATAATAATAATAGTAAGTAAAAATAATAAATAAAATAATAATAATAATGAGTAAAAATAATAAATAAAATAATAATAATAATAAGTAAAAATAATAAATAAAATAATAATAAGTAAAAATAATAAATAAAATAATAAAAATAATAAGTAAAAATAATAAATAAAATGATAATAATAATAAGTAAAAATAATAAATAAAATAATAATAATTATAAGTAAAACTAATACTAAGGGGTCAATTTTCGAACCTGTTTTCTGATTCGGTTAATTAGATATAGCATTTTAAAGTTACAAAAAATATCTATGGGAGCCCAGTTTTCACATTATAGCTACTCTTCCCTATATATCTTTATTTTGGCTCTTGTTTCCTTAAATTCTATATTCAACTCAAGTTGATTTTAAAATCAAAAACCTCATGATATAAATGCGAGAAGCATTAAAAAGATTAGGAGGCTGTTTATTTATTTATGAAAGGTTTTGAAATTGTTAGCTGCAGAATTTAGGCTTCAATACTCATTATATAAATTTAGATTTAATTTCAGTTTTTTTTGTTGTTTTAAGACCTCATCCAGACTTTTTCGAAATGCAATTAAAGTTAATACATTTTTAGCTGGAGGATTTAAGTTATACAATGTTAAAAATAAGTAATTTCAAAGTTTTAATTTAATTTGTTTTTCCAAATTTTAAAGCTTTATACACCTGTTTTCGTTCCACAATTAGAAAGTGCTTCTGAAACTTCATATGCAATGACTTTTTCTTTTATTAAGTTTTTTATTCAACAATTTTGTTAGAAAATGTTTCTTTGATATCTAGAATTATGAACTCAAAAAAGGTTGTGGTATTTGTTTTAAAGATTTAAACAGCTTAAATAAGATATATGTTTATTTTGAAAAAATTGCAGTACAAAAAGACCGTCAATTTTCCGATTTAATATGTTTGACAGCATTTTTTTAAAAATTTTCACGCCATGTTAAATTAAACATGTCAGTAAAGTATCAAATACTTTATCGAGAGTCGCAGTGCCCCAGGAGTTTGAGCGATCGCCTGCCAATGAGACGAACTGGGTTTGAATCCCAAAGGTGGCTGGTTGATACGAACTCTGCTCCCGGGTCATTTCGACTACAGCGCTGACGTAAAATATCCTCTGTGTTAGGTGGATGATGGATTAGAATCCACTTGCCGTTGGGCTAATCGTGGGAGGTTCCATGGTTTTCTGCTTCATGTAACGCAAATGCGGGTCAGTTCCATCAAAAAGTCCTCCCCAAAGGCTGGTTTGCCCCAATGCTTGATCAAGGAGTTCCCTTATCTTCTGGGATGGGTTTAGAATTACGAAATTGCGGAGTTGAACATTGATAGGCGGAGAATAGTCAGAATATAGTCAAAATTCGACTGGTTGTTTGACGCCGGGTATAAAATAAAATAAAATGTTTTATAGTGAATATTTTGGGCAAATCACGATTGAATTATTCACCTTTGCTTTTTATAACCCGATTAAAAACGAGGATATTTAATCATCATTCATCAATAAAAAAACTTCAAAATAAGACTTGTAATTGTTTTATAAAAAATCCTTGAACTATGAAAAAATAGTGAAAGTATATTCAAATAAAACTGTATATATATAAAAAAATTCTTTATTTAGAACATTCCATCAAATGAGAAATCCTCTCTCCTACGAGTATTTCTCAATTAATTATCACCCGAAGAAATCTGTATTATCTTTCAGCATGAGTTTGTAAAGGCACTGTTGGAAACCACAGGTTTAGATTTCCCTTAATGAGACCACATATAACGGAAAAGTTGAAAATAATTTTGGATTTTATTCAGGTTGTTCATCTTTTATGTTGTACTTCAATTCAGGATGGTGAATATCTTGTTAGAAAACACTATGGGGGGTTATTTTGAAATTAAAAGATGTGCCTCAAATTCTATAATCTGTATAATTATATGGTGCTTCCTAGAGTTAAGTTGGTGTCAAAGATTTGGTGAAGAAAATTAAGTCACTTAACTTATAACAACATGTAGCGGGGATATAGATATTTTTAATGAATCGCTTGCCATTGAGTGTGCAATTTATGTTCGATAATTCAGAATTTCTAATTTTTATAATTCATAAAACAGAACATGTGTTTGCAATTTACATCAATGGTTTTGTTTGTCTAATGCCATAACCTCCGTTTTAACAATAATAATTAATTTTTTAATTTATCATAGATTATTAATACTTTTTTCGTATAAATGTATATAAAATACACATTGTTTTAAAAAAGTAAGGCACCAAAGAAAGTTTGTAAGACATTGTTTTTGAAATAGATTGCAAAGTGTGTGAGTATTTTCAAACATGTTCTTAACGTAGAGACAAATAAAAAAATACTATTAAGTTTATATTTGACTATTTAAGGTAATCGAATACATTTACTGACTAAAGTTTGAAATTTATAGCTTAGAATTTTCTTAATTTTGATTTGCTTATGAATTGTGCTTCTAATATTGATATTAAAAAAATAAAATTCAATTTTCCTTCAAATTAGGGGAGGATGATCCAAAACGACGTTAAAAAGCGACTTTTGTTTAAGAAAAAAAAAGAGAAGAGAATAAATTTGTTTCAAATTACTAATTTTGTTAACTGTATAGACTTAATAAATAATGAACCAAAAAAATCGATTATTAATGAAACATCATATTAATTTTAAAAATTGACTATGCATTAAATAAAATATTTTTTTAAATACCCAGCAGTTTACTTGGGACATACATGTCCCATAGGGTTTGAAAAGGTTAATGATATATTCATAATTGGCCTAAAAAGTATTAAAATTACTAAAAGAGTACTTTAAAAATGCCTAAAAAAGAAATTCGACCGATATCGGCACCGTTTATCTCAAATATTAACAACAGTCCTCAATACGTGGTCACCACATTTAAAAATTTTGTTTACGATGATTTTGTAATTTAACAATCAATAGTTTGCAACTTTGAATAATTTTATTCATACTTATCAAGCCAAATTGACATCAAGAATGGTGTCTGGAAGATACCTCTGAACAAAAAAAATATTTAAATTTTTTTAAATTTAAAAATACTTCTTTTTAATTTTAAGAACAAACTGTTTGTTGCTCTCTTTGCGAACGTTACAACAAAAAGTAGATAAACTTGAATATGCATATTGCTAAGGAATGCATAAACACAAATATATACATATTCGCAAATACATAAAAGAAGACGGAATATTTAAAAATGCAAAGCGCGAAATTTTGCGTTTAAAGACATGTTATCTTTACCTATAAGTACGGAGTTGATTTTTTTTGTAAGTCATTAAACAAGATAGTTTTTTATGAGCAACTATATGTTTCGTAAACAGCTTCCTGCGGTTACTATTTCTCTAACTAAGCTTTTCCATTGTATTGCGAAAATTAATATTATTTCCGCTATCAAATTATTTCTGCCTGCCATGCATTAAAAAAAAAGAAGATACAAAAATTTATTCTTAAACAGAGAAACATTTATTTTCGTTTATTTTGTAGGGGAAAAATTAAAATTTAAACTTGAGTCTAATTTATTTTTTTAAACATGTTTCATAACCCAATAAATTCGTTTTACAACAAGTCACAACCGACGCTAGAATGTACAGTAGCAATATTCTCTTTTATACTTATACGTAAAAAGAAAAGAAAAAAAAAGGAGAGAAGAACGCAGTAACGCATCAATGCGTTTACCCGTATTATTACTCATAACACTAAATACATAAAAATATTTTTCTGTTTCAAATTCTTTTAACTGACTTCTTAACCTGATCATTAAGCGATATCAGACTGTAAAAGTTTCTCTTTTTGTCACAAGAATATAAATAAGCGAAAAAAAAGTAGTTTTATTATCGCTTGACGATTTTTCTTCTTCTTTTAATTAAAATAATGTTTTTCTGAAGAATTAAAACTCGACTAGAGAATTCATTTTAACAAGGTTGCAGTAGCCCGTGATAGTGAAACTGGGTGGCCTTGTTCCTTCTTCGGTTAAACTTACGATGGTATTTATGACTGTGTTTTTGCAATCTTATTTAGCTTATCACAAATAGATTGCTAACGTCTGATGATGCTTTTGTTATTTAACTCTTCCATTCCAAAAAAGCTTTTATTCTACTTAATTACTTATTTATCTGCGTACTAACTCCAAGGGAAAATATTAAACAAAAACAAAAAATTTATTTTGGTTTCAATGTCACTATCCGCTGTAGTGCAGTGGTAGTCATAATCAATGTTACTTAAAAGATGTGAGCGTGCTTTTTAACAACAAAATTTTGCGCTTTGCATTTTTAAAACTAGCATAAAAATCACATTATTTATATAATTTCTAAAATTCAAATTAATTCAAATTAAAAATTATTTTGCTATTATATTTTGGGGTGCACATTGCGCAAAATACAAAAAAAAAGTGAACACCCTGAATAACTTTACATTTAATAATCGAATTTCTCACTCAATAAGACTCAATCTTAATGTTTCTTGCAAAGATTGTAGATGTGAAACGGGAAAGACAATTTTAAGAAGTCGTAAATTTAAAAATTTGATAGGTCAGAAAATATTCGACTGATTTCGTTCAACTTTCATATTTCGTTATTTAAAATCGTGTAAAATTTTTTGTAAAAACACCCCTTTCTCCTTTAATAACTTTAAATTAAGAATTGGATCTCGAATATTTTTAACTTTGAGAGGTTTAAAAGTCCTTTTTTTTGGACACTTGAAATAAATATTGACAACTATAATAATACCATTTTTTCATTATTCCAATCTACTTTTTAATATGTCGAAATTATGCCGCTATATTTAATATATTATCAAGTTTAAAAATTGAAACTAATCATTTTGCAATTGTGGGTAGCAAGGAATTTTACAAACGAGTTTGTAATAAAATTTGGGTTAAACATAAAATTATATTTTACATACTGTTAATATTTTATCTTACTCATTAATGCATTTTTAAACTATGAAAACATTTTTTTTTACAATTCAGAAAACTCAACGACGAAAAGGATTTCAATTATTTGCAAATACAACTTACAAAAAACATCAAATTTAGAAACACAAATTTTATGAATACTTCCCTATTAAATTGTCATAAAACTTAACTATAGTTTTCTATATTTAATTTAAAAATAATTATGAAATGATGTATTGAATATTGTAACTTAAACTATTGTCAGCAATAATTAATTACCTTATTTAATTAAAATTGAGTCTTAATATGGGAAAATTCGATCAAAAGTTATTCAGGATATTCACTTTTTTAATTTGCGCATTGTACTCTAGCTCATGATCGTATCCCAGCTCATAATTTTGCTAATTGATTTCCAGCAAATATACAGTTCATTATTGAAGCTATAAAAATTAAATCTTCTGACGATTAAATGTGATAATAAATTTACTATTTACTTATGATAAAAAAGTTATTCCAATAGTTTTCTAATTGCACACGTTTGAAGTAAACGTAGGGCATAAACTATTACTTATCTCGTATTTAAAAAATCTAGTATTGGTTCTACTTAGTTTGAGCTTTTAATTGCCATCTCAACTTAATTAGTTACTTAAAGAGAAACTCACGAAAATGAGGGAGAAACTTTTTTTATTTCTAACTGTAATTAAATTTTATACATTGAAGATGAATTCTACTCGTATTTATAATATATTCTGTTATAAAAAAATTTTTTTATAAGAAAATTCATTTTTATTTTTGTTTAAAAAATTTCTATTCAGAACTATCTGTTCCCCTTGCACCTCAGAAAAACCTATTAATTATTTCCCTCCCCCCCCAAATAAATGCAAAACCTTATATTACCCAAAACTGGAACAACTTCCTATTCCGGCATCACGCGAAACCGATAAAAATAGTATTGATCTACTAGTAAAATAGTATTGATCTACTAGTAATTTGTTTACGAAGATTTTCGTTTCAAAATGAATTAAAAGTCATTCATTTTTGATTTCAGGCCTAGTTAAAAAAGGAAATTTTTAATAGATAGACTCTTCAAAACGTCATCTATGACATGCAGGTCACGTTTGTTACGTGAACGTGATAATTATTTGCATCGTCCTCTTACCCTCCTATACTATCAAAAAACATGATATTTGAGGCTAACAATGCAAGATTCATTTCTCCTATGACTTCTTTACTTTTAAACCACATAATGAACCTATAATTTCGAACAATTCAGAACTTAAATATTACCCAAAATAGACATCATCCCTCTCCTTAGGAATTTGAAAACGATAAATAATAGTTTTGATCTGCTAACATCTTTCATTACGTAGTTATAAAGAAAATCCACTTAATTGGAATAGTTATTTAATGTTTTGTAGATTTCTGCGTATTAGTGTTGAAATGACAATTCTAAGTTTTATATGATCCTTTTAGAAAGTGCATACTGAGTCTTTCAGAAACTAGTAATTTATGTAATACAAGAAGAGGGAAAGGGTAGACATATTTAGAGATCCTAAATACATAAATGGAATTTTGCATTAGAGGAAAAATGTAAAACTTATGACTGAAATGCTTAGAAATGTTGACTGGAAATTGTCTTGTGGTGAAACTTGACGCCAGAAAAAGATTTGTATGTCTAATGGTTACTCATACTTTCAAAAGGTAATTTAGCTACTTCATTTTCCATTTGAACGTCATTTTTATATTATTATGTAACTGAGAATGATGTATTTTTGAGGACAGTATTTTTATGGAAGAAATATTTGTTAGCTGCGATTAATGATTGTATTTCTGTTACTTACGATTAATGATTGTATTTTTGTTAAGCTGTATTTTACAGAAAAAGCCAGCTTGTTGCGTCACAAAGGGTGTCTAAAGATTCATGCAAATTGTGAATTTTGCTTCATTTATACTATAAATATTTGCCACACAAAAAGAGAAGAAACAGCTGATAGTTTAGAATTATTAATTTAATGAAGTGTTACGTGAAAGAACAACGCGCTTTCATTGTTGAGTAATATTATAAATGTTGTTGGGTCATTTTCTGGTTGGGTTTGATCACACCTCACATAGATCTTTCATGCTTCGTCAGGGTATTTTTAAAATCTTAAGCTTATGCCGAAAAACCCACTATCCCCCAAGTTTTAATGAATTTAGTTGAGTTGCCGTAACGAAATTCAGTCATATTTATTGAACGGTCATTGAAAATTTTGATAATAAAGCATGTGGCAGCAAAGCCACCCCAATTACTCGAAACTCTGTATATTATCCCATACTTTATGAATTTATGAAAAATTTACAATTTTTAATACGTTAAAAATAAATGGAAATGGGAGGTATATAAAAAATCTCTATAAAAACCCAATACATTTATGTTTAAATATAAGAGTATTGTATATAAACTCGTGCAAAACATGTAATTTTTAAAACGCTACAGTGTGTCTAATAATTTGGTATGATTATTACAATATACTAATATAATACCTGATATAATAAATATTCTATATTTATATAATATATTGTCTAATATATCCAATTGTCTAATATATTATATATCGTCTAATTTCACCAACTTATACACGAACGTAAACAAGTACAAACCGGTTTCAGTCGCATAAAAACAATAAAGCTGCATAGTATCACCCGATAATTAAGATCTTACATAGACTCTTATAGTGCGTCTAATATTTTGGCCAGGGACTGGATATTAGGGGTACTGGAAAGTAATGTCGTTTCGGTGCAATAAATATTCATTAATCTTAAAAACTAATTAATTCTTTTCGATTCATTTTTGATCTGGCATTATTGAAAGGTTATTGCTAACGTGGGTGAATATATTATTGAGTGATACCGTCATCAGGGTGAAACCGATGTAACTAAAGGAAATTATGCCGGGTAAATTTTTTGCATTCCATAAAATCTTAAGGGACAGACACAATGATGTGAGAGGTTGTTTCTCAAATAAGTCGTCCTTTTAAAATTTTACTTCTGAAGAACTATTTTATCCATTTCCTTCCAATTTAGGATTTTGTTATTTAAAATTACGTAGATTAATTGGTGAAAAAATTCGTAGATCTTACAATTCAGAATCGCTTCGACCATTTGCAAATTAAATAATAGAAAATTATGGATAAATTTATAACTCTATGGAAAAGTCTTTTTATTCACTTCAGTAGTTTCAAAGATATGAGGAAACATACGTAAAGGGAAATCGACATTAAGGAGCTCGATCTCTCAACCGCTCTCCTGTCTTAACTATTGGGACTCTATTTTCCACATTGTGGCTGCATTTCCCCATATTTTGAGGGCCACAAATCCATAGTGGGCAAAAAACCATATTTGTTTAGATAAAGTACGTTTCTTAGTTCTTAACTTAAATTATCCCCTGCACTAATTTATTACCATATTTATGATTAGGCTTTTGAACCATTAAGATTGTGTTCTAGTACGTGAAAATCCAATCATTAGATCATTAGAGTCTTTTTATTTCGCTCACTGTACAATTAGGAAATTAAGGAGAGATATAATATTACGCAGCATTTTCTCTCCCTTAGTCTCTACTGAACACTGTGGGATGCCTCGTCAAGAGAATTAAATTAACGTATTACACCATTTGCATTGAAGCTAAAAATGGAGAATTGATTCGAAAATGCGACATCCAATAGCTCAAATGATTCATATTCTTCCCAATATTTTCAGAATCAGGAATCCAAATGAGTTGAAAAAAATTTATCTTTATTCAGAGAATAAACGTATATAGTATGCTAAATGTGTATTGGAAACACCAATTTAAATTCTGTTTCGTTTAAAATGTTTTTACCTTTTTTAACTAGTATTTAGTTAAGATTAGACAATAAATAATATCATAGTTAACCGTAGTTTTTTTAGTTGAAAAAATTACTTTGCGTTTTTGATTCTCTGAATTTTAAAATCTATGTTATAATATCTATCTGAATTCGGTGTTGGAAAACTCTTCAAGTCGTGTATTATTCCAATCTAATACGAGATTAAGCGTTCATATATGCTTGGAAGGGTGTAGTTAAATCTAAACTCTAATAAATGAAAAAGTTTTCACCAAGATCGGATAAATTTACATCATTTATGAGTGATATTCTCCAATTTCGGAGTAAGTTTGAAAACCGTCTGACGACAATAGTAGATCGTTTACAATTCAAGAAGGAGAAGGTGAAAGTTTGTTTTCGCCTTGCACGATGCTGAACATTCTGCAGAAGTAGAAGCAAACTGCTAAAAAGGGCATGCGTGTTTATAGTTGTATAAAGGTATTTATATTCTCGCAAGAAGATTGACTTTTAGCTATTAATTGCATTGATTAATTTTATAATATTTAATTTCTATCTACTTCGGTTTTTGTTAAGCGTAGTCCAAATTCATATTAATAGTCTCTCTGTGCTGTTTTTTTTTAATTAAAAAACAGATTTATCTTAAACATTGCGCATATGTATTCTAAATTAATGATTTTCGCTTTATATTGTATCCTAAAAATAATTTTATTGTTACTTATAATAAGTTTTCGGTCATCATTTTTGTTGTTCGACCAAAAAAAAAAAAAAAAAATTAAGACAAAATTTTTTGACAGTGCATCGGTGCATTTGTTTAGTTTTTTTTAATTACTCCATCATCACCTTAGATCATGGGTCGCCAAACTTTTTTGATCATCGACCCCTATATAATTTTTCGAAATCTCCATCGACCCCCATAAAAGTAATTTTCTGTTAATTAAGATAAAACTCTATTAAACTGTGTTTGTACATTTATTTTTATGATTTAAACATTTATTAAAGTAATAGTACATTGTGTAACAATAGTTTTATGAAAAATATATTAATGTTGAAATTTAAATACCTTAATATTTATTAAATAATAAGTAATTATAAATAAGTAGAAATAATAAGTAAAGTAACTACAGATTTATTGCTTCTTAACCAATGAGATGAGTGTGCCTGGTGTTTTTTTGCAAGGTTCGCTATATTGGGTTCAAAATTGGTCAATTTTAATTTTAAATCCCCTCGTAACTCCACATTTAATTTATTTCTGTACTTAGTTAAGATTGAATTTACGTGACTGAAACCGGCTTCAACCATATAGGAACTTGGAAAAGCTAGCATAAAAAGGCTGAGCTATTTCATAAAGTTCTACATATTTTTGCAATATATTTATATTTGTTCAAAATTTACTTATTGTTAAATTTTTAAAAAGCGTCTTTGCTTCAAGATCCGATAATAATTCAGCAAACTCATCTTGCAGGTTGATGTCCACGTTTTTGATGATGCGTTTATTATTTTATGTTCCATAAAGAAACTGATATTAAGTCAATTATGAAAAATATTCACAAATTTTACATACTCAATTAGATATATGTGATTTACGTATTAAGAACTGTTTTTTCTCGGACCCCCACTCGACCCTTCCGATTCGGATTGACCCCCATTCGACCCCCTGGCTCAGATCGACCCCCACGTTTGTTAAATAGACGCCTGGGGGTCTATCTAGACCACTTTGGCGACCTCTGCCTTAGATAAACCTAACATTAACTTCTAACTGTTAATTTTAGTTATCCCATATTGGAAGGCAACTTTTAAAATTTTCTTTTCTATAGTAAACATATATGATTTAGAAGACTTTCATGCGTGTAAATATTGAGTGTAAATTTAGACCTACGTTTTGCAACAATTAAATTATCTCTAAAATAAATATTCTAGAATTGGCAGTTGTCTTAAACTGAAAAGTTACTTCAGTAACCTCGAATTACGGTATTGTGAGTAATCGAACCCTACACTGCAAAAACTGCCTTGTACTATTTCACCAAAGTGGATGTTGAACAATCCAAAACATTGCGGGAAGGAATACTTTCTTTTACAATTTAAAGAGAGTAGTTGAATCTGAAACACCAATGGGTAAAAATGTTTTCGTCAATTCAAGCGCATTCACACCAATGCGTTAAATATTTTGGCTTCCGAAAACACCAATGTTAGCACACTTTTTATATCGTCTGTAGAATGTTTATAATCGATTACGAATTGGCGTACAATTGTTGTTCACGAAGAAAAGTTGTCAAAAATTTTTTCACGCTGCTAAGGATCTACGGGAGCAGAAGTTCACCCTTACAAAATGTATATTTATTTTTAGTTGTGTAATAAGGATATTTATAATTTTAAGTCTCTGTAAACTGTATTAAATCAATTATAATTTCTATCCGCGTCTCCTTTATTAAGCCATGTTCGAATCCGTTGTCTCAAAATTCTCTCTGTGCCACGCATACATTTGATTTACAAACTAATTTTATTTTAAGAATTAGTATATACATGCAACTTAAATTTATGATTTTTACTTCATATTGTCACGTAAAAATAACTTCACTGACTCTTATGTGTATTATGACTCTTATGACTCTTATGTCCACCATTTGCTTTTTCCAGGCAAGAAAAGATCCTGTATACATTTTGTATTGATGTATCGTGGTAGTCATGGATATTTTAATTCTTCCGGAAACTAATTTACAATACAGCACCTGTTAACGACTAGTTTTCTTCTTTACTTTTTCCAGGCGAGAAAAGATCCTGTATATATTTTGTATAGAAATATCGTGGTAGTCATGGATATTTTAATTCTTCCGGAAACTAATTTACAATGCAGCACCTGTTAACGACTAGTTTTCTTATTTACTTTTTCCAGGCGAGAAAAGATCCTGTATATATTTTGTATAGAAATATCGTGGTAGTCATGGATATTTTAATTCTTCCGGAAAATAATTTACAATACAGCGGTCTTTAACGACTCGCTCTCTCTATTTTTTTCCCGGAGATTTTCCGCTTGGCTGTAGTTGTTTCCAATTATAATTCAAGCTTTTATTTCCTTTAAAATTTGTTACCTGTACTAAAAAGAAGTCAATAATTAATTTATTTTATTTAAGAAATGCCAAAGCTGATCGTTAAAGGTTGGGAAATCGCCTCCCGAAAACAAGCTAGAACTAAAATAGTTTTACTAAAAAAATTTTTTTACTTCCGGGTATAGCTCCCTGCACGAGTTTATCTCACGAAGATCAGTCAATATAATGTAATATACCAAACAATATTTCATATTGTGAAGTACAATCAGTAAAATAAAACCTGGTAACAGTAACTCCAAGTGATTGCTTTGATCTATTATTTAAACTTAAAACCAGATTTTTTAGCATAAATGAATAAATAGCACATTTTTCTTGGGCAATTTTCAACCCAAACATTCAATTTTATGGAATGAACTCTTAAAGACTTCCCACCAAAAAGGAAATTACTATTGAAAGAAATAAACTATATTTCTTACCTTATGATTTCATAAACTTATAGTCTTAATACTAAAATGGTTCGATTAAATCCATCTGAAGTTGTTTAAAATTAATTTTAATGAAGATATATCTTGGGGAAACAATTATCATCTCTTCCTGTAAGTGAATTGGTTTATTCTCGGTAAAATGGTTTGGAATATTATAAATGCTCTCCAGCAGTTGTTTGTTTATATGGAGAGCTTCCTGTTTAGTCTTATAGCTTCCCTTTAATTCGAAAGTGCTCGTAAAATGCCAGAACGTATCCAGTTTAAGTTCTATCGGTATAAATAGAATTTGTGATTCCGCTTGTGTCAGAAAAGGCCGCATCAATGGAACGAAGAAGAGATTACTGGAGGAAGCCTTAATTGAATGCAACGAACTGAATTAATGAACAAAGTATCAAATTATCAGTCACAGGGAGAACTCAAACCATTTGCACGTTGCGACCATTATTTAGTGTATGCTGCTAGAATCGATCGCTATTTAGAATATATTTTAAAGTCTGCAAATAAATTGCAGCCCCAGTCATTAGCTGGCTTAGGAATCACCCTGGAAAATACTTTCGAAGTCTCTAATAAGAATTTGATGACGTTTTGTTACATTTTACCCAATCTTGATGATATTGATAGCAATTTGTCTTGGGGAAAAAATCGAAATAGAAAATTATAAATCACGTAATTGCCTTAGAGATTATCAATCGAAAATTTGGGGATGCTTTCATTTTATGAATCAATAAATGAAGAGTTTTAAATTTGAGATTAAAAGTTTAAGGAATTTCTTAACGGTATCGTTTTTTTTCCTGCCTTATATGGTAGAAAAAAGGCTAGCATGAGGAATTTCTTGAACAGGAATTTCGCAGTTCTTTAAACTAGCGGCACGAGGAATTTCTCATTAAAGAGTTTATTTATAGCAGCCCAATAAACTAGTTAGAAAAGTTTCTCAATCATAAGTGTGCTCATTGCAACCCAACAAACTAGTTAAAAGAGCTTCTAAATAAGGAGTAGAAATAATATTGCAGCCGTATAAATAAATAAGGGGAGTTTCTTAATCACGATTTTTTTTGCAGTCCTATAAACTAGCTAGATTAATAACTTAACGAGTTCGTTTATTGCTGTTTTGTACAGTGCGAGAAAAAGTAAAAAACCTTTGATCTAATGATTGGATCCTCACGCTCAGTCTTAATAGCTCGAAGAGGAGACCTCAAATATGCTAATTAGGTTGTATAGATGATATTTTAAGTTAAGAAATCAGACACAAAGAACGTATTTTCTTTGAATAAACCTACATTTTATTAGAAGGATTTGGTTTTCTGACTTCTAAAATATAGAAGGCAGCCGCTATGTGGGAAATACGGTCCCAGTAGTTTGGTCAGGACAACGATCCAAACTTTGGACCCCTAAATGTTAATCTTACTTTTTGAGTATTTCACCATACCTTGAGAAATTTTTAAACGAATTAAAAAAGTTTTTGAACACAATTACAAAATTTGTTTGCCCAAAGATAATTCTATGCAAAAAAAATTTAATATTTATTTATTATTTTTCACTACTTTATTTAATAATAGTCAAAAAATGTTTGAATTGTAAGGTATACAATGCCTTGCATCATCTTAAATAATGTAATTTTACGTAACGAAATAGTTAAATTGCTCGAATTCGCTGTCCTGGGAAGTCTAAATTTGGAACTATCGAACCGAGATCTATCCGTCCTCATTTCCACAGTTTCGTAATTTTGAATCCGAATCCCCAGCAAGACAAGAAAATTCCTGTGTTGCTTTCGTAGAGGATTTTTAGATGAAACAAAACCGCATTTGAGTAACATAGAGAGGAAAGCCAAGATAACTTACCACCATGGTTAGCTTAGTTCGTCGGCAGAAGAATTCGTAATCCATCAACTATTACGGATATTTTAATTCGCCCCTGCTTTAAGTGCACGCAGGAAGCAGTATTTAAATTGACCAACTTTCATTTGGATTTGAATTATAAGATGTGAATCCCTGGTTACTTTGAAGGATTTATTAATGATGGTATTTTTTGCTACATTATAAAATAATTTGATGAATTTCTAATGAGAGTTAGTATTCGCAACACTTCTAAACAAGTTTCTCAAATCTACTTTCGCCAGTCAGCAGTAACAGTTATAACTTATGCTTAAAAATTATGTGTTGTATTCCATCTTTTAGATGATGCAATTTAAATCTTGAATCTTTAAATCTTTGATCGAAACTAGAAAAGTTTAGTCATTTTAATAAGCAGTACACTAAAAATGCACCAAAAATGCATCTTTAATGGGGTGCAGGACTATTTCTTTTACCTTTTTTTAATATGATTTTAAAATGTTTGAGTTAAAATCGCCACTGTCAAAACCTACAGTTTATAAAACAAAATGCTAAAAAATAATAAAATCACGCACGTTATCAGTTTTTTATGATATGACAAAATTAATGCATAATATGTCATTCAATCTGAGTCATATTTCTAAATTTTAGAGAAAAAAATCCTTTTTTTAAATATCTTAAACCAGTTGTCATCTATTTCGTACATCCTACGTTTAAGTATAATATCAAACAGCAAAGTTAGTTGAACTGATGATAAAAAAAATTGAGAGTAAAAGTTCTAGATACCCAATTCAAAGAAATGCTTCAAGGTCTATACACAAGAGCAATGTCCTTTGATAATTAAAATCAACACCAATATCACTATAAAAACATAATTAGTAATTTTGTTTATAAAAATACGAATGTATAACATGTTCAATGAAATAATGAAACGGAATTTAATGACATGTTTTAACTACATTCAATTAAAATGATTTCTCAGTATTTCTAATGACTGAATGTTTACCTAAACATTTCTCGCGCAGCTTTTAAATAAATATAAACACGCAGAATTGTCAACACTAAAAATAGAAACTGTTTCACTATATTTTAAATTTATGGTTATTATTAATTCTTATTAATCTTTAATCTTATTCTTGCAATTAGCTGCTGACTCACCAGTAAGTTTTTGACTTTTAACCTTTTATGTTCTAATTCTTATATTTTTTGAACCCAACACAGAAGACTAAATAACTGAGATACAGAAAGATAGTGGTAAGCCATAGTGTTGTATCTTATATTATTGTATCTTGACAGTGCTAATTTTGAAGCCTTGACGGTAACCATAGCATTTTTATATCTAAAAATAATCTTAACCAATAGATGACATCATAGCAAAATTTAATATCGGAGGCTCATTGGGAGAAAGAAATTCTATCTCTTAAAATCTAATTTTTTCTATTCTATTTTCATTTTCTGAAAGTGATTTTATCAACCTTTCAATTGAATTATATTTACTTAGAGATTTTTAAATAAGGATAGTCCATTTAGATAGACGAAAATTTTGATTTATTTAAACTATGTGGTGACTGAACATTGGGACATGTTCTGAAATATGATATTGTTAATAATTTAGATATTTTTAGCCGTATGAGAATATATTCTTTTACTATCTTTTAAGCATAGGAAATTTTATCTTTCAAAAATGTATTTTAATTCAATACATAATTTGAAGATTTTTATTACCATTTTCAATATTATGAATTTGGAAGTAGCGAACTTGTAAAATGACTTCGATTCGCGTAATTTGATGCAATAAGTAATTTTTCTTCCTTTTTACCAAAACCATTAGCTTCTAGGTCCCATAAAAATAAGATCTCTTCGTATAAATAATATTTAATATTGTTCCTTATTTATTTAAAGCAAGTTTCAATTTTCCTTTCCTTCTTCCATTTCTAAAAAAATAGTTTTATCTGC